>NC_068996.1:41601940-41609208 GCF_001194135.2 Octopus bimaculoides | reverse complement strand
TGTGTGTGTGTGTGTTTAAGAGAGAAAAAGGAACTTTTCTCGCCATCTCTAGTCAGTGTATTCTGGCACTACAAGTAGTTAAAGAACGAACTTGAAGGAATTACCCGATAATATTGCAAAGAATATGGCACACAGGCGCAAGTGATAGAACTAATGACATAGCGATTTCTTCCCTAATGCGTGTGTGTGTTGTGCGTGTGCGTGTGTGTCTGTGTCTGTGCGCGTGTATGTGTGTGTGTGTCTGTGTGTGTCTGTGTGTGTGCGTGTGGGTGTATGTTTATGTGTATGGATGATTCGGAATACCCATGAATGTGTGTTTGTATATATATATATATATACAAAAATACTGATGTGGGGATATCTGTGTGTGCATCTAAGTTTGCATGAGTGTGTCTATTTGTGTGTATAAAACTGAAGTAAAATAAAGACAATAAGAGAAGGGGAATTCCAGAGACCGAGATCATAGTGATGAAAAGTGGGGCGTAGATGTTAAAGGTGATTCTGAAGGCGAAAGTAGAGAAAGTAAGGCTCGGCAGTGATCGGAGAAGGAGGACGAGTTTTGCATAACATGCTAAAAGTGTGTTTAACCTGAACCTTATTTATGTGTATGAGTATATATAAACATACACACATACATATATGTGTGTATGTGTCTATATTTTCATTTTGTTATGCGAGAATACATGTGTGCAATAAACCTCCCCGCCGATACATGTCAGTTTTTCAAGTGTTTATGGCATGATAGCATTGACCATGTTTTCGCAAATCGTTTTAGGTGCTAATATAGTCGCGAGGAAATATAGACACTTAGCGTTGCCTCAGCCCAAAATATGTGATGTAACAAATGGAAAGAGAGAGAGATCCTAGGTGAGAAAGGGCTGCACCAATAATGAACCAGTGCTCATTTTCTGCTGAGTAAACTGAGACAAGGGAAAAGGAAGTGATTTGCATTGCGACACAACGAACTCTACTCGATTCACAACTGTATATGATCATGGTTCTGATATTTACCTCACAATCCCGTGGATCCGGGTTCAGTTCTACTACGTGTCACCTCAGCCAAAGGCTTGCGAGTAGATTTAGTAGAAATTTGTGAGTGTGTGTGGATCTAGATGGAGTAAAAAACCCAGCTCCCTAATGTTTGTCTAATTCCAAAACGATAACAAATGGTCAATATATAACTTTATGTAACAACAGAATTAATAACGAACATACGGGAGTGATGTTCGATATGTATCGATAGAAGAAGAAGAAGAAGAAGAAGAAGAAGAAGAAGAAGAAGAAGAAGAAGAAGAAGAAGAAGAAGAAGAAGAAGAAGAAGAAGAAGAAGAAGAAGAAGAACAACAACAACAACAACAACAACAACAACAACAACTGCTTTCTGCAAAAGAAACACTGCAACAAAAAGTCCAAGCAAAATCTCAAAGAATACGAAGATTTGAGAAGAGAAACAAGTTTTACAAACGAAATAAGCTGTTCACATCCAAAGCAAAAACATTCTATAGAGAAATAAGGAAAGAGAAAATAACCGCTGAAGACCCCATTAAAAACTTCTGGAAAAATATCTGGAGTGATGAAAAGACAATGAAAATACAGACTGGATTAGATGCACAGAAGGATCCTAGCAAAACTTACCAGAACAAGTATGGGAAGACATTACAATAGCAGACCTAAGGCTCATAAGTGGAAATCTCACGAAGGCTCATAAGTGGAAATCTCGTGGTAATGATAGGGTTACAAATTTCTGGCTCGCATCGCTCCCGTGAGCACAGGAAAAGTTAGTCCAGTTATTCAATGAAATTATGAGAGATCCTACGAAAACACCTGATTGGTTAGCAAGAGGTATTACTTACCTACTCCCAAATAATAATGAAACCAAACTCTCCCAAAGCTATCAGCCCATAACATGTCTGTCTACTACGTATAAAATTTTAACATCCATCCTCGTGAAGAAAACACAAATTTATGGAACAGAACGATATTTTCCCCACTGAACAAAATGGGTGTAGACGAGGCTCATATGGATGCAAAGACCAACTCTTAATCAATCGCATGATTCTTGAGAACTGTCATAACAAACGCAGAAATCTCAGTTCTGCATGGATTGATTATAAAAAGGCCTTTAACAGTATACTGCAATCATGGATCTTGAAATCGCTGGATATCTTCAAAATTTCTCTGGTGATTTCAAACTTCCTGGAGCACATGTCAATGTGGAATACGGATCTCCAATTATAGCACTCTAATGGAGTACAGACCACAAAAAATATTAATATCAACTGCGGCATTTTCCAAGGTAACTTACTTTCACCTTTAATTTTCTGCATAGCCCTAATACCCAATACAAGTGAACTTAACAAGAGTATAAAATTGGCGATTAGAAAATAAGTAATTTATTTTATATGGATGACTTAAAACTCTATAGCAAAGACGATAATGACTACGTTCTGTGAAATCATTCAGTGATGATATCGGGATGAAATTTGGTATTGATAAATGTACCAAGGCCACTTTCCAGAAAGGGAAACTGAAGACGCCACATTCAGTGGTGTTGGATGCTGACAGTCATAAAAGAACTTGAGCAGGAACAAGCTTACAAATAACTCGGAATAAATGAGGGCTCTGGCGTTCAACATGCAAGTATGAATGAGAAGATCAGGATGGAGTGCTACTGGAGAGTTCGTGCAGTCCTAAAATACGTGTTAAATGCACGTAACAAGATGTTACTCTCTCTTTTACTCTTTTACTTGTTTCAGTCATTTGACTGCGGCCATGCTGGAGCACCGCCTTTAGTCAAGCAAATCGACCCCAGGACTTTGGATGCCTAGTACTTATTCTATCGGTCTCTTTTGCCGAACCGCTAAGTTACGGGGACCTAAACACACCACCATCGGTTGTCAAGCGATGTTGGGCGTACAAACACAGACACACAAACATATACAGACATATACACACATATATATATACATATATACGACAAGCTTCTTTCAGTTTCCGTCTACCACATCCACTCACAAGGCTTTGGTCGGCCCGAGGCTATAGTAGAAGACAGTTACCCAAGGTGCCACGCAGTGGTAATGAACCCGGAACCATGTGGTTGGTAAGCAAGCTACTTACCACACAGCCACTCCTGCGCCTATAAATTAGCTATAAATTCCTTAGCAGTTTCGTTTGTTATTTACAGTTTCAATGTATTTAACTGGAATATGAGCAAAATAAGGAAGATTGACACGAAATTCTGTAAGCTGCTGACTTGCAATAAAATGCATTACACAAAGGCAGGCGCAGATCGCCGTTAACTTTCCAGAGCCTAAGAAGGTCGAGGCTTTATCCAATTTGAAATCTCTCATAAAACTACCACAACTGGACTCGCCAGATATCATGAAACATCTAAGGACTGGATGCTAAAACTCGTTGAAAACCCTGTTGACATAAGAAGGTTAACTCTGTCACGAATTGGGGGGAGCAAAAGTTTGCTAGAGAGTTCATGCATGATATCCAGCCGGAACAGCACGATGGAATTGCAGCAACTGTTGTTGCAAAGAAAGTAAAACCTATGGCAAAGAGAAAATGAAATAAGTGGGAACAGAAACCTCTGCATGGCAAATATGTAGCTCATAGCAAAGAAGCTGATGTAGACCTGAAGCATACCCATCACTGGTTACGGAGCTCAGGGCGAAATTCAGAGAGCGAAAGGTTCATCTTAGCTATCAAGAGAAGGGCAACTTGTGCCGGAACTACCAAGCCAATATGAGGAAAAATCGAGTAGACCCTATGTGCCGATAGTGCAACGATGAGATTAAAACAGTCGACCACCTAAGCACTGGATGTAAAGTTTTCGTACCTATAGAGTATAAATCAAGACATGACAGAGTTGCCCAATATCTACATTGGATAATATGTTATAAAATCAAAACTGCCGACTAATGGTACAAATACCATCCTGAGAGTGTAACTGGGCAAGAAAATGTAACGATTCTTAGGAACTTTTCAATGCATATAGAGCGGACCGTCAAGGCTAAAAAAAAAGATATTGGTATGAAAGCCCAAAATAATAAAGTCTGTTTATTGATTGACATGAGCATACCCTGTGACCATAATATTTCGGCAAAAGGATTTGATAAACTCAGAAAATATAAAAATTTGCTAATCGAAATCGAAAAGATGTGGCATCTGAAGACGGTTACAATAACAGTGATTGCAGGAGCACTTAAGATGATCCAAATGAGGAAGGGAAAATTATTAGAGGGCAATTTTCGGCAAGAACTTGCCGAACATTTTGCTTCAAACGAGCTTGAATAAATGGACAGGAAAACTAGAAAATTGATGACAATTAACAAGGAACTACACCCGAAAAACGATGCTGACAGATTGTATGTACCTAGAAACAGGGATAAATGAGGTCTCATAGGATGCAAGATCTGTATAAACGAAAAAAAAAACAGTTTGTAATGGTACATCAAACAGAAGAGTGAATTCTTGCTTGCCGCTGTTAGAATTAACATTATACTACCTACAAGCATTTAAGAAACAATGTGAAGAAGAAAGAGTAAACAACTGGAAAATGAAACTACTGCATGGGCAATACCTCAGAGAAATCGAAGGAAAAGACAAGATCAACGCTTGGAGATGACGAAGAAAAAGTGATCTGAAAGGATGCACTGAGGCATTGATATGCAGCGCCCAAGAACAAGCTCTGAGAAATAATTACACCAAGTTCCAACTAGATAAGTGCAATGAATCACCCCTCTGTAAGATCTGTGGCAGCAGAAACGAAACAATCTCAAATATTATGAGTAAGTGTAGCAAGCTGTCCCAAAAACACTATAAAATGAGGCAGGAAAACGTGACTAAGATTGGGGTCTATGTGAAAAGTACGGGCAGAACTGAGTATGGAAATGGTACGAACATGAAGCAGAAGTTGTCACTGAGAACAAGGAACATAACATACTGTGGGATTTTACAATCCAATGTGACTCCCTAATCGAGGCTCGGAGACCAGATATTGTTGTAAAAGACTGAAAAGTACAGACTACTAAAAGACGGAATTGCAAGGCTGTGGACTATGAGTAATGTGTCAGCCATTCCAATAGTTTTAGGGGTACTCGGAACAGTAACAACCAAGTTCGAGAAATATGTCAGAGAAATCGGAATTGATATGAGAGCAAAGGAAGCCCCAAAATCTGCACTGTTGGAGACAGCGAGGGTTTTCAGATTGTTACTGGGATGGTGAGTGTCTCCCACAATAATTACGATTATTAACAACCAAGTATCAGAGCTTATAATGTGCTGAAAGAGACCCTGTGAGACCTCTGACAGCAGGCTGCTGTCCGCTCTTACAGAATCTACCAGAACAAACAAGACCGAACTTTGTGAGAAACACAACAACAACAACAACAATTTAAAATCTTGGTACGTGACCAGCAATTTTGGGGAAATGGCTAAGTCGATTACACCGACCGCAGTACTCAACTGGTACTTATTTTACCAACACTCTTAAAGGATAAAAGGTAAAGTCGACCTTTGTGAAATTCGAACTCGAACGTGAAGGCGGATCAAATGCTTAGCAGCATTTCGTCCGCGTGCTAACGATTCTGTCAGCTCAATATACAGATATCTTTTAGATCAAACTGGATTTTTATTCCTGTTAAATTTTGTGTGTACTTATTATACTATAGTGTTTGATTAGTTTGGTTTATATTTCTTCACACCTAGTTTTACTATTTTATATATATTATAGCAACAGCCCATATCAAATAATGTAGTAAAAATTTTTCAACTGTTATCACAGTACCATTAATCGTGTGTTATAAATGAATATATATGTATTTTCATATCTGTATGTATTTAGTCTCGATGTAAAATATAGTACACGTGTGCACTTTTTGGAACTTAGTAGCAGGATGAAACATAGTGATATGACTTCATTTCCTTTTATATTTACTCATTACACTAGTAATACGCTCGAGTAATATTTATCAGGTTGTCAACCTTGAAGTATTATGAGAACGAGTTGGGTTGAGACACAATTTTGTTTAAATGTCCTATAGTTAATACATCACGTCAGAACGAATTTAATGAAACCTGAAGAAGCGGTCAAGGCGTATGTGCTTATGAGACGCTGTCTGTTCCATGACACGCACTACAGAATGCCACTGAAACATAACAGCTCGAAGCGATTGTCCTTTCTGCAGAGTATACATTGGGAAATTGCTTGTAAAGTTGTTTGCAGTTAAAGTTAAGTCTATTAGGTAATACAAAACATTTTCATTTGGTAGAATTCCATGGAAACATTAAAAAACTTTCTAGTCGATTTCTAATTTGCTAACACTCTATGGTGAAAAGTAAATCCATGCCCATCCTCTAGACTTTAATAATTTCTATGTTTAATAAAATAGCTCACATCATAGAAATTTGATTAATAAATCCCAACGTGTATCATGCTGGTGGATTCTAAAAAGAATCAAATAGTACTTTGCTTGATTACCAATTGTCAGAAATTTTAAGACTTTCATATTAAGTAAACATAAAATATATATGTAAATTTTATGCATCATTTTCTTTATAATATCTTGACATCAATTTGAAATTTCTCATCCTGCCTCGTACTAAGGCGAAATGATTATCTCCTTTGTAATAGCTATAACTATTGAAGGGACCACATGTGATGAAATTATAAATATCAAAGGAATAGATCGGTTCAATCCTGATTCTAACATGCTGAAAAAATTCCCTGCCATCCTGAGCCTAATTTGACTGCAAGACTAAATGCATACCATTATGACGACTAAGTATCTCTATTTTCAGAGAAAAGTCCTAGGGTCGATTCATTCGACTAAAACTTCTTCAAGGCTACGACCCAGCATGGCTGCAGTCTAATGACTGAAACAAAATAATATACAGACAGACAGACAGACAGACAGACAGACAGACAGACAGATAGATAGATAGATAGATAGATAGATAGATAGATAGATAGATATAGACACATATTAGACTGCAGCCATGCTGGGGCATTACCTTGAAGTTTTAATCGAGTGAATCTACTCCAGGACTTTTTCTTTTAAAGCCTCGTACTTATTCTAAGGAACTATTTTGCCGAACCGCTAGGTCATTGGGACGTAAACACACCGGTTGTCAAACAGTGGTGGGAGACAAACACAGATGCAAAGACACACACTTATGTGTGCGTGTGTATGTATATATATGTACGTATATATATGTATATATATGTATATATGTATATATATATATATATATATATATAT
>NC_068996.1:41600446-41601803 GCF_001194135.2 Octopus bimaculoides | reverse complement strand
TATATACATACATACATACATATATATATATATATACATACATACATATATATACTTTATTTAAAAGTAGCAGAAAATATAACAAAAGCTGTTACTCTGCTGCTTTTAAATAAAACATTTATGTGCTTACTCCGGTATATATATATATATATATATATATATGTACGTGTTTGTGTATATATATGTATGTATATGAATCCAAATTGAGGGCGTGGATCAAGATAATACAGGTTACATGTGTTTCTTAGCTAGCTGGTCTTCTGATGTTATGATTACTCAACGAGGAGCAGTCAGCTAAGCTATTCATCGTGCCAAGAATACCTTAATTACATTAACTATGTATTGTCGTTTGGGAATCTAAATTTTTAACTTACCGTAGATGTAATTTGAAATGAGTGGTGAAACTGGAAACATAAACAGCTTGGGTTTTACCTGTTCCATTCCCTCAATTTTGAACTTTATTCGAATTCACAGCAACACTAGTTGCTAAGAATTGTGAGCTATAAAGAAATTTTCAGCTAATCGAATATCCACCTAATTTCGATATGAGGAAAAAGTGAGTAACCCTCGACGCCAATGAATTATTATTGTTCCCAAACGTACATACTCCACTTTTTTTTTGGGGGGGGGGGTTCTATACCTGTCAGGGACTACATGAAGCTTATTAACGTCGTACATTTGGATCCTTGGATCTTAACCTTATAAACCGATTGTCGTAAATTACATTTATTTTACTTTCCTATGTCAACTCTGTGTTGTTTTGCTTGCTCTAGGGCCTATATTCTCTGCAGCTTCCGCAGACACCGTCACCATGCAAAGCTCTCAGGCTTATCATTAATGGTGTGAAACTGAGTATTACCATTTGGTTGATAACTGATGAAGAATTAGGGAGCTTCTGTGTTTCTCTCCCATGCGGTTATACACTCAGTATGCCTATACGTTTTTTACTTGTCGTCGTTTATTTACAATGCATTTTTTATTTGTTAAGTAACGGAACGTACGCACCTCGATTTTATTAACAGAATGTTTTTTTTATATATCTCTGCGACTCTTCTTGTCTTCACTCTCTTTCTCTTTCCCCCTCTCTCTCTCTCTCTCTCTCTCTCTCGCTCTCTCTCTATCTATCTATCTATCTATCTATCTATCTATCTATCTATCTATCTATCTTTCTCTCGCCCTCTTCTATTTCTAGCCTTTCCACCTACCCCTGTTTATTATATCTCACCCTCTTACTTATATTTGTAGCTATTCTCCCTTTTCCCCTTTTCCCCTTCATCCCTTCCCTCATTTTCTCTCTGTCGTTCTCTCTCTCTCTCTCTCTCTCTCTCTCTCTCTCTCTCTCTCTCTCTCTCTCTCT
>NC_068996.1:41595503-41596972 GCF_001194135.2 Octopus bimaculoides | reverse complement strand
ATAGATGTAATATACGTATGCATATATGCACGAGTCCTGATTGCTTTCCAGCTATTCTTCTAAAGTCATGTAAGCAAGCTTTAGCGAAACCACTTCAGAAACTTTTCCAAAGTTTCCTTGCAAGTGGTATAATTCCTAAAAAAAGTTGAAAGAAGGTATTATATACCCTACCCACAAAGGTGGAAGCAGAGCAGAGGCCCAAAACTACAGGCCAATATCTCTGACTTCGCATATCAGTAAATTCATGGAGCGAATCATCAGAAAGAAGTTGATAATGTTCCTAGAAGAAAATGATCTACTGAACAACACGAAGAAGCTGCCTCACACAGCTCCTTCAGCACTATGACTGGCTTTTGAAATAGCTGTTTGACCATTCAGATCTCAGTGTGATATAACTTGACTTTGCAAAGGCATTTGTTAAGGTAGATCATGACATGATAAATCATAAACTACGAGACCTTGGTATCGCTGGTAAACTGGGAGAATGGCTGCATGACTTAATTAAAAACAGAAGTCAGGTAGTTGCAGCCAATGGCGCCCTTTCTGAGGAAATTGAAATTGTAAGTGGTGTCCCCTAGGGAACTGTTGTGGGACCCTTACTGTTGCCCACAGTCACTCAGACAGCCACTGTCTCTAGCTATGCTGATGACACAAAATTATCATAGGCAGAAAAAACCAAGAGGATATTACAAGCTTACAGCAGGGCTTGAACTCAGTATACAAGTGGGACGAAATAAACAACATGCAGTTTAATGCTGGAAAATTTCAAGCACTGCAATATAAACTCAGTTCAAATACAGTACAATCTACATTTACAGGACCCGAGGGCACTACAATCCCAGAGTCACAGGCAGTGAAAGACTTGGGGATTAGCATGTGCAATGACGAATCAGTGTAGTGGATGAGCTATAGTTGTAGGCAGAGAAAACTACAGTTTTACTCCTTAGAACGAAGGCGTGGCAGATTCGCAATAATATACATATGGAAAATCCTAGAAGGGCTAGTACCTAACTTTGGCATTGATTATTATACAAATGCCAGAACCGGCTACCATTGCATTGCACCAAAGGTACTATCCACTCCATCTAAATTCAGAACTAGGTATTGCAATAATCTAGGGTTCAAAGGTCCACAGTTTTTCAATACCATGCCACAAAAATTAAATAAATTTACATAATGTGGAAGTAGATGTCTTCAAAAGGAAATTAAACATCCTCCTCTCCACAATGCCGGATCAACCAACAGTCCGACATAAGGTACAGACGAGGGCAGCGGAATCAAACTCAGTTATACATCAAATGTACCAACAGCTGGGAGAAAGGCACATACAAGAGTGGAAATGTGAAACACCCAGACTGAGGAAGTCAGAGAGACCATGATGGTGCTCCAGCATGACCACAGTTACCAGTTACGTGGCTGAAACGAGGAAAAGAGTAAAAGAGTATATATATATATATATATATATATAT
>NC_068996.1:41587457-41595086 GCF_001194135.2 Octopus bimaculoides | reverse complement strand
TCTTTTACTCTTTTACTTGTTTCAGTCTTTTGACTGTGGCCATGCTGGAGCACCGCCTTTTTAGTCGAGCAAATCGACCCCAGGACTTATTCTTTGGAAGCCTAGTACTTATTCTATCGGTCTCTTTTGCTGAACCGCTAAGTTACGGGGACATAAACACACCAGCATCGGTTGTCAAGCGATGTTGGGGGGACAAACACAGACTCACAAACACATACATACATATATATATATATACATATATACGACGGGCTTCTTTCAGTTTCTGTCTACCAAATCCACTCACAAGGCTTTGGTCGGCCCGAGGCTATAGTAGGAGACACCTGTCCAAGATGCCACGTAGTGGGACTGAACCCGGGACCATGTGGTTTGTAAGCAAGCTACTTACCACACAGCCACTCCTAATATATATATATATATACACATATATACATGATATTAAAAATGTCTTGCTTATTTATGTGTACACTTTATTGTCATTTTTTTCACGACCTTGCCCAACCCTTCCAATTCTCTTTACCACCCATCAACACATTTCATTCTTTATATCCTTTCTTTTGTTTTTGACTACATGGGGGAATATTAATCCTATTAAAAAACAACAACCACTAAAAGGGAACCACCCTGATCCTTTTGTCAAGTATGTCTGCCCCCTTTAGTGGTGAAGGTTTTGAAAATATATTGTACCCCTATTGCTGACGCTTTCCCTTTTGTGACTTTTTTCCTTTTTTCCTTTTAATCCGTTTCAACCCTATTACTTTCATTTCACTCTCCATTTTTCCTTTATTTCTTTTTCTTTCTACTTTTCATTTAATCATTTATGCTTGTTTCTTATACTTTCTTTTGTTCTTCTCTTCCATAATATTGTTACATATCTGTCAATCTATCTATCTATCTATCTATCTATCTATCTATCTATCTATCTATCTATCTATTTACTATCTATCTATCTAATTATCTCATTTCTATGTGTGTGTGTGTGTTTGTGTGTGTGTGTGTGTGTGTGTGTGTGTGTGTCTGAATGCGTGTGTATTATTTGTGTGTTTTGGGGAGTCTATAGATATACGTGTATATATACATATAAACAAGTAAATATGTATATACTTATATGTATGTATGTATGTATGTATGTATACATATATGTATATACATATATATATGTTTGGATACAAAAATATATATATGTATGCATATACATACATATACATACATGTATGTTTGTATATATGTACGCATATATATATATGCATGCATGCATGTATGTATGTATGTATGCATGTATGTTTGTATGGATGTATGTATGCATGGATAACTTTCTAACGGTCTCTTCAGCTAGGTGTTCAAGTTCTTTCCTGTAATTCTTTCTTCTTCTATTCTTTCTTCCGCTTAATCTTCTATTACTTTCATCTGAGTTTTGCCTTAACCCGGTTGTTGATGTAATATTCTTTATTCACGTTCATTTGTTTTCATCTTTATTTTTTTTATGCCCATTTATTTTTTCTGTTATTTACATTTCTTACTTCAGGTTTTCTCTTGGCATTTGTTTTTCGTTTTTTTTTCTTTTCTTTCTAATTAATTTCATATTAAATTTACACAGAAACAAACTTGGAAGATGTATTTCTTTTCCCATGGAAGAAATAACTGTGTCAGTAATACAACAACATATAATATAAATACGCAAGAAAATTATAAATAAATAATTGCATAGGTAAGAAAAAGAATTTTACGCACGTACATGAATAATATACATATATTGCTTACTCACACATGCATACATATACGCACATATAGATGCATATATATATGTGTGTGTGTGTGCGCGTGAGTTTGTATCTATCTATCTATCTATCTATATATATATATATATATATATATATATATATATATATATATATATATATACATATACATATATATATATATATAATATACATATACATATGTATGCATATATATGAATACATGTACATACATATACACAGACTTATACATATATATATTTATATGTATGCAGCGCGTGTGTATGTGTGCATGTATGTGCGTGTGTGTGTATGTGTGCTTACATAAACCCGTAGATGTGTTCTAATATTGGCAAAAACACAAGGACACATTAATAAGAGTCTGCATTGTCGCCCGCAATTTCATCCCGTAGACATGTACAAGCATAGACAAACACATATACCAGTACGAACTACGCACGCACAAACACACACACGTGCATACTCTATCTATCTCTCTATTTCTCTCTCTCTCTCTAACATGCACACATACACACATATGCACGCATACACACACGCACACACACAGTTGCAAAAACCAGCATACAAACCCTTACCAATCCACTTCCAACAGAGCACAAACGGCTAGAAACCAAGATTAAGGCATTTCCTTGTCGTCACTCCAGTTAAATAAGGGTTGAAGACACAAGAAGCCACTTTAGTTACTTAATCGGTTGTTATCGTTGCTTGACAAGTCAAGGGTTTGATAAATGATTAGTGCGGTGAATTTGTTAAGAATGCCTTATTTGAGCATGCATCTGTGTTTTAGACAGAGGGTATCCAGAACATTGAATCATCTTCGATGACGAGAGAGAATCTATGTGCCAGTATAAATGTGTGTGTGTATGTGAGTGTGTGTGTGCATTCAATTATGTGTATACGAATATATATATATATGTATATATATATACATATGTGTGTGTGTGTGTGTGTGTGTGTGTGTGTGTGTGTGTATGTATATATATATATGTATATACACATGCATATATGCATATGTATTTATACATTTACATACTCGTTTATGTATATATATATATATATATATATATACGTACATACACACATACACACACACATACACACACACACAAAACACACACACACATGCAATAGGCGGTGCCCCAGCATGGCCGCAGACGAATGACTGAAACAAATAAAAGTTAAAAGATACACACATTCATTTGTATGTATACATATACATACACGCACACACACACACACACACACACACACACACACACACACACATATATATATTGGATTCAAACTTGGACATCCACATATGACCCTGATCCGTCCTTGATCCGACATATCACCACATATTAACACATACATCACATTATCCTCCACTCTCATTGTGTTAACCCTAACTCACACTCTGGCCCCACTTTAACTGTTTCTATCTTTTTTCCTACCCAGTATGGCAGTTTCCTAATAAATCATACCTTACGCATGTTTTGCCTGCAACCCTCAATCTGCAGCAAACCAAGAGGAATGTTAGCCCCCATTCGATCTCACTACTCTGGCAGCCAGGTAATGCCTTTGGATTAGCAACTTCTCCCTCTGGACCAAACCGTAGAAAGATTGCAAAAAAATAGCACTGTTCAACTCAAATGACTTTGTTAACAGTACTATCGCTACATACTCTAAAGTCGAAGATACCCACTACTGCAAAAATATTGACGAAGACGTTCTATAGAAAAGTGGTGTTTTCATTTTGACTGCGACTTGTTCGTCAGTAGAGTCCCTGAGGTAGAAACCTGTCTCTTTGTTACGAATAGTGACTGAGTTATTGTACAGTTGAAGGAAACCAGTTCAGTGTGTCTTCATTCAAAGAATGCACGGAGTTTGTATCATTTACACTTCTTAAACTTTCGCAAACCAGTGTTATCTTACAAAAAGTCGTTGCACCAATCAAATATTGCTTCTGGAACAATGACAGTTTAGTTTATTTCAACAGTACAAGAATATAATCACTAGTTGTAACAAAAAACATTTTACAAATAATAATGATGATGATGATAACGCCCTGATGCGGTACCAGGCCCTACCTCTCATGGCTTCTAATCTTAACTGATTGGAGGTGTTATCATGTACATTGTTTTGTCTTGGTATTAAAAATGGACTACAGCAAATATTCTACTTAATACCACAATTTTGCTTGTCAGTTGTTTGACCTTAACCAGTTGAGCATGTCCTTTGGTGGCTGACGATATGTGCATCTCTGATCACGAGCAGAAGTAGTGGGGGAGCATCATAGCCATGTGTTGAGAGGAATTATTTGAGGTTTGAATAATTCACCTTTGGAAACATGGGTGGTTCGTTCAACATCCTTAAACAACCCTTATTCAGGGACCTTTTGAGTGGGATGGGCTACTCGACCTGAAGAAAATTCTAACTAGGCCCCACATGCAAGGTCATGCGCTGTTTATCTTAATATGAGATCACCATGTCCCGCACATATGTTTGTGATGCATATGCCTGGTGTACCCTTTTCAGACGGGTAATGATGATGCATTGCTTTCTCACAGTAGTAGCAGTAGTAGTAGTAGCAGCAGCAGCAGCAGCAGCAGCAGTAGTAGTAGTAGTAGTAGTAGTAGTAGTAGTAGTAGTAGTAGTAGTAGTAGTAGTAGTAGTAGTAGTTTTTGTTGTTTTTCTCTCTCTCTGAATTTTTTTCTTTCTAATTAATTTTTGTTTGCTTTATTTTCATATTTATAAGATGTCAAGACTTCTTTCTAGTTTTTTTTTTCTGAATTATATAGTTTTATAATCATATCGTGGATATTTTATGATAGTTTTCTAGTTGCATAAGACATCTAACATCTTCAATTCGCTGAATATATAACGTTTCTATTTCAGATTTTGGGTGGTGTATTCTAAATGCAGTTATCATTTTTCTTGTTTATTCGTCTGGTTTAGCTAGACAGTTAAGTGTCCAGTTAAGATTGTTGAAACCGGGTCTTGTTACCGGGACGGCTATGCTAATAAATATTCAATTTTTAAAAAATTTTTTTCCTATAGTTTCAGCTCAGAGCTGCGGCCATGCTGATGCACCGCCGTTTAACATGTGTAGAAGAGTCAACTTACTCTTTACTCTCTTTTACTCTTTTACTTGTTTCAGTCATTCGACTGCCGCCATGCTGGAGCACCGCCTTTAGTCGAGCAGATCGAGCCCAGGACTTATTCTTTGGAAGCCTAGTACTTATTCTATCGGTCTCTTTTGCCGAACCAGTAAGTTACGTGGACGTAACCACACCAGCATCAGTTGTCAAGCGATGTTGGTCGAACAAACACATACACACAAACACACACACATACATATATACGACGGGCTTCTTTCAGTTTCCGTCTACCAAATCCACTCACAAGGCTTTGGTCGGCCCGAGGCTATAGTAGAAGACACTTGCCCAAGGTGCCACGCAGTGGGAATGAACCCGGAACCATGTGGTTGGTAAGCAAGCTACTTACCACACAGCCTCTCCTACTCCTACTCGTCACATATTTTATATATTCTATCATTTTTACTCCTACTTTGCTCATGGCTGGTACTCTCAGGATCGACGTGTGGAGGATACTTAGACAATTCCTTTATTATTATTTTTCTTTATGGCAGTTTTCAGATTTTTTAGATATGTTCTGTCGTTCAATAAAAAATCTTCTTCTTCTTCTTCTTCTTCTTCTTCTTCTTCCAATTCTTCTTCTTCTTCTTCTTCTTCTTCTTCTTCTTCTTCTTCTTCTTCCAATTCTTCTTCTTCTTCTTCTTCTTCGTCTTCTTCTTCTTCTTCTTCTTCTTCTTCTTCTCCTTCTTCTTCTTCTTCTTCTTCTTCTCCTTCTTCTTCTTCTTCTTCTTCTTCTTCTTCTTCTTCTTCTTCTTCTTCTTCTTCTTCTTCTTCTTCTTCTTCTTCTTCTTCTTCCAATTCTTCTTCTTCTTCTTCTTCTTCGTCTTCTTCTTCTTCTTCTTCTTCTTCTTCTTCTCCTTCTTCTTCTTCTTCTTCTTCTTCTCCTTCTTCTTCTTCTTCTTCTTCTTCTTCTTCTTCTTCTTCTTCTTCTTCTTCGCATCATCATCATCATCATCATCATCATCATCATTATTGTAAACACCACACTTTGTATCTGTGTTTGTATTGTGTCCCTCGTTCTTCACCATGATAGCAAATATAAGAAATCATATTATTATTATTATTATTATTATTATTATTATTATTATTATTATAAATATGTGAAATGATTGCACTTTAAATATGTCTATAATTACTAGTCACGCATTAAACAATACCCATACACACACATATCAATAAAACATACATACATATATACATGCATACGTACATACATAGATATATATACACATATATGCAAACTAAAAAGAGGGAAAACTGTAAAACACAAGAATAGCGTCTACATCAATTAACTGTTTTCATTGTATCTGATGAGGAATGTTACAAGTACCTTCCGGTGAATGAAAAAATATCTCAGGATGACACTTGTAATAGGACACGTTTCGCTAAGGAATATTACAACCAAATAAAGGGAATATAGGGTTAGGGTTAGGGTTAGGGTTAGGAACTATCTGCATTCAATAAAACTGTGGCCTACAATGTGTTTGTAGTGTCAGTACTCATTCCAACATTTGCGCTGCTTGATTGGACAAAGAGAAGGCGACAGAGGCTTAACGTCAATCCAGATTGCCTTTGAATGTTGCATCATATCACTTCGGCAATATCTTTTAACCACCAAGGGTCAAAAGGCATCCCTTGACCAAGTTTGCATACATGAAGCTGATAACATCATGAAACTGGGAAAGCAGCTCCTTGAGCAGCATTCCTTGTCTGAGAACATAGAATACATGCCCAAAGAAGTTTCACGATTCAACCGTAACCTATCATCAGATGAAAAGATGAGCATAAATGAACAGAAGACCATGCATGGATATGTTAGAGGAAAGCTCCGCGATTATTGTAACATTGATCATCAAAGCAGTCTATTATGGACCAATAACTGGTTACTACCTCCCACTCTTAAGGGTATGTATTTGCAATCCAGCAACAGGAATTATCAACCAAGTACCTGATGAACAAAAGGGATTGAGATGCAGGAAAAGCCGTTAAATGTGATAACCGATGCATATTTTGTGGAGATAACACCGAAGATATCATCCACATCATAAGCAGTTGTCCAAAAATGTCATCACGGTATTATCTACCGAAGAGACATGACGATGTAGCTAGGACACTCTATAATGAAATCCGTTGGAAGGATAATCCCGAGGACAAATAAATAAAAACCTACAGTATGGTAGAAGCCATAGCCACTCATAATAAAAAGGAGTACTGATGAAATGTCCCTGTGAAAATATCAATAATATATATACACAATAGACCTGATATAATGATTTGGTATAGAGAAGAGAAGCTGTGCACAGTTGTAGAAATCAGCTGCCCAGCAGATGTCAACATAAAGCTGAAAATCAGCGAAAAAGAAACTAACTACGATGAAGTATTGAGGAATCTACAACTACTCTATTCAGATTACAAGTTCAGGTTTATACCTGTAATTATCGGGACACTGGAATATGTAACTCACTGGCTAAATACCAATCTTGAGAAATTAGGCTTCTCAAAACCAGGAAGGAGAAAGTTAATTCGAAGACTACAGATCCAATCCATCACTGGAACTGAACAAAAATCTGTAAAACTTTCCAGAAGTTTATCATTTAATTATATATGAGCATGTCTAGATATGCAGGTATATGTTTGAAAATACATACATAAAGCAAGACATACAAATCTGCACATATACATACATACATACATACATACATAAATGCGTACATATATACATAAATATATAT
>NC_068996.1:41583521-41587134 GCF_001194135.2 Octopus bimaculoides | reverse complement strand
GCATACATACATACATACATACTTACATATACATACATATACATACATACAAACAGTCATACATACATACATACATACATACATACATACATACATACATACATACATACTATTCATTGCGTTCATGTAGAATTGTGTCTATCGTTCCTTTACTCACACTATTTTTCTTCTTTCCTACTTAAGTACCGTGTGAACAAATGCAGCGTTGATAGACATAAATATATACGTACGCTCTTACATAGGTGCATAAGTACTCACACATATCCATACCTACACAGGCGACACACAGACGCTGACATACACGTGCATATATTCACATACAAATGCAAATACACCCACTTTTTATATTATTCATATCTGATACAAGGTCTTTTTGCGCAAAGTATCGAAAAATTTCCAAACTGGTCCATTTATCTTCTAGAAATAACATTCACCTCTCCTTCATATCTCATTAATGTTTGAAAAAGGAGAAAAACGTTACATAAGACTTGTGTTCATGGGCTGAGGGAAAATACAGGTTGGTTTCAGTTGGATTGCTGCTGTTTTTATATATGAATCGCTTGACTTTGGAGGTGGGTTAAACAATAACAAATGCAACATTTGCAAGAACAACAGCAAAGATAAAAACGACAGTGACAACTGTCAATCTCACCCAACATATTTTTTATACGTCCATAATTATTTACGTATGTCTCTCTACGTGTAAATACGTGAATACGTATGTATGCTAACTGTTGTATATTTATGAGAAAGAGAAAGGTTGAGGGTGTAAAGCAGGAGAGGGACGGTGAATATGGGCAAGTGGAGTGAGTGAGAGAGTTCATTTGTGTTTAAAAGCTTTGTGTTTTCCATATCTAACAGTTCAGTGTTTCTCTCTATTCTTGTATAAATACGAATGTCTTCTCTGCCAGGTGTTGTCTTACAACATCTCAGACAATGGAAATATTGGCTTCGTCGTTTCATCGATACCATCGGCCTTCCACACCTGCTCCTTCTTCCATTTCTATTCTATCTCTACTCCAACACATACATACAACACACGCGCCAACATTCTTCTTTTTCGCTTCTCAATTTTTCTTACCTTTTACGATTTCTTTCCTTCATTAACTACTTTCATAAAGACATAAGTATTTTCTTATTTATTTTTCATTCAAATTTTCTTTATATCTCATTTTTCATTGTCTGTCTTTCTTTCTTCCTATTTTTCTTTCATTTCTATAGCTTTCTTTCTTTACTTTCTGAAAATTAAAACACCTTCATTTACAAACAAACAAAAATAGCAATCCTTCAACTATCACGGGTGTTACATTCTAAAACTCATCGCCTTAGGTGAAAATCCGCGAAGTAGAAACAGTACTGTATTGTATATTTTTAAAAATTATTTTTATAATTTGTATATATTTATTTTATTATAAATGCAAAACAACGCCACGGAGGAATCGACGTAAGCTTAAATAATAAACCACGATAAGTGAACCGCGATAGGTGGACCACGATATGGCGAGGAATTACTGTATATAAACACGAGTATATACATATATATTTGTGTATTTACACTTTTTATGTATAGGCTAATATATGTACAGTATAGATGCATAGGCGCAGGCTTGCCTGTGTGGTAAGGAGCTTCAATTCCCAACCACGTGGTTCCGGGTTCAGTCCCACTGCGTGGCACCATGGGCAAGTGTCTTCTACTATGTGGGTGTGTTTTTTTATGTGTGTGTGTCTGTGTTTGTCACCCCACCATCGCTTGACAACCGATGTTGGTGTGTTTACGTCACTGGAACTTAGCAGTGTCGGCAAAAGAACCGATAGGATAAGTACTAGGCTTCCAAAGAATAAGTCCTGGGGTCGATTTGCTCGACTAAAGGCGGTGCGCCAGCATGGCCGGAGTCAAATGACTGAAACAAGTAAAAGAGTATATATATATATTATTACAGTACAATAGTATTATACCAGACCACATCATCAACGAAGAGATACATCACCGAACTGATACCCGTCCACTCCATGACGTTGTCTCTGAGCGCCGCTTGCGATTCGCAGGCCATGTCCTCCGATTACAATCGTCGCGGCATGCGAAAACCGCCATTCTGTAAAAGCCACCGCATAGCAAGAGAAAACAAGGGCGATCAAAAGCCACTTGGCGCCGCATCTTCATCGGTACCCTCAAAGCCATTGAAATGTCATAGGATGAAGCTGAAATCGTCGCAGCCGACCGACTGACCACGTTGGAGAAGTCTTGCGGCTCAATACGCCACACTTCACAGGAGGACCTAAGACTAAGAATATATTATTTTCCAGCGAAAAGCACCGTAAATGTAGAATTATAAAAGCTTCACGGTATGTATAGCGGCAAAGATGTGTGCGAGCAGCGAACATAAAAAAATGTTCGTCTTACCTCTAAGAAGAACGCCATAGAAATGGACAACTTAGTACTCGAGTCTCAGTCTTCTCAGAATACGATTGTTATCGTAAATTTGTTTGGTCTTCATCGGCTAGAGCTACCTCAAGACTAAATTTAAAATATCCGCTACATTAATGACTGTATACTCGGCTGATTGCCCCAGCCGTAAACAGAACCGAAAATAGTATTTATAATTTTTATATAAAACTTTTTTCCCGATCTCGGTTCTGTTTATGGCTGGGGCTATCAGCCGAGCATACAGGCACTGATGCAGCGGATATTTTAAATTTAGTCTTCAGGTAGACCTAGCCGATGAAGCCCAGTCAGATTTCCAATACCAATCGTATCCTGAAAATGTGAAACTCGAGTACGGTTGTCCGATTCTCTGGCGTTCTTCCTAGAGGTAAAACGAAAATTTTTTTAGGCTCGCCACTCGCACACATCTTTGCCTCTATACGTTCCTTGAAGCTTTACATACTGTCGTACGGTTATCGACTGCTATTTCCAGCAAAAATTGAAAGTTTGTTTTGATATACACACACATATATATATATATGTGTGTGTGTGTGTGTGTGTGTGTGTGTGTGTGTGTGTGTGTGTGTGTGTGTGTGTGTGTGTGTGTGTGTATGTATGAAGCTATAAGGTGTTTGTCGGGCACCCAATCATGAGTCAACTGCATCTATAGCGGAAACACCTGTGAGCTAATGAAGTTCATAACATAATCGTTTATTTCTTCGTCATCTGATTTCTGCCACCCCGCAAGTCACTAAAGGTGGACTGCATCATTGTTATAAATTAAAGAATTGTGAGCAATTAGCAGTTCGGGTTGGTAAGCAGTTCGCTGTGAGTCATGCTATAGAGCATTAAGTCTCGTTTAATATTAATATTAGGGCGTCGTGTAATCACTTTCTTTCCCCCTGCTTAGTTATATTATATATCCAACATACCAGGGTATAAAAGTGGCGACGACTTGTTCGAAGCTTGCGTTGCGCGTTTAATTTTTCTCTTTACTTCTTTTTTTTTTTTTGGTATGAAACCAAAGAAAAAAATCGTTTTAACATGGAATATTTAGTGGCCTCTGTAGTACTAGCAGCAACAAAAACATAAAACAGTTACGAGAAATGAAATCCTCATGGAAGTATTGGATGACCCATTTGAGGTACAAATACCCAAACAAGTTGAGACTACACATTCTAGCACCAGAAA
>NC_068996.1:41582149-41582966 GCF_001194135.2 Octopus bimaculoides | reverse complement strand
GAATGCACTCTTTCATGTCATAACCAGTTACTTCAACATATTTTTAGCACCTAATTCTAAGCCAATAACAATATATATATATATGTGTGTGGCTCAGTGGTTAGGGCGTCGAGCTTACGATCGTGATGTTGTGACTTCGATTGCTGGACCGGGCTGCGTGTTGTGTTCTTGAGCAAGACACTTTATGTCACGTTGCTCCAGTTCACTCTCCTGTAGAAATGAGTTGTGACGTCACTGGTGCCAAGCTGTATTGGTCTTTGCCTTTCCCTTGAGAGAGGGGAGGCTGGTATGCTGCACGGCCGACTGCTGGTCTTTCATAAACAACCTTTCCCAGACTTGTGCTTCGGAGGGTGACGTTCGAGGTGCAATCCCATGGTCAGTCATGACCGAAGGGGGTTTCAGCATGTGTATATAAATTTAGTAAATGAAGTAAAACGCATATGTTAACTGCATACTTTTATTTCCAACATATGTTTCGAAGATTACAAATTATACCTTCCATAGGAATAGGTGATGTTGATAAAAATGTAATCTTCTCATTAATGCTGGTTCCCATGCATTTCCCTGAAGAGAAGATTACATTTTTATCAACATCACCTATTCCTATGGAAGGTATAATTTGTAATCTTCGAAACATATGTTGGAAATAAAAGTATGCAGTTAATATATGCGTTTTACTCCATTCATTAAATTTATATATACTCAAGTACCCAAAATAACAAGGAGTTTCTACCTCATAAACAGGAGTTACACCACAGTCATTTTGTGATCTTTGCTACCCTGGTATCTATTAACCAATTTATTTTGTCCGAGTTAT
>NC_068996.1:41580828-41582029 GCF_001194135.2 Octopus bimaculoides | reverse complement strand
TATATATATATATATTGCTTAATTGATTGATTGATTGATTGATTGAATGATTAACAGATTGAATGACGTTTGTAATCATCTTTCACTAGATTTAGAGACTAAATAAAACAGCAAACGATGAAGGAAGAATGAGCCAGAAATATAGTAACTCATACATTGGGTGCAGAGCATTTATTGGAAACAGAATGAGACAATGGATGGTGTCACTAAGCCTAACTTAACGTAAAGCAAATACCATTATCAACAATATCTAGGCTACAGTAAAATATTATATGACGCCTAGTAACTAGTTGATGTAGCAAGTGGGGTGTGATCACAATAATGCCGTCCAGAGAAAGGCTCCAAAATGTCGTACATTCTCTCCTGATGACCCCTTAATCTGGTTAGTGTCCGGTTTTAAACAGTGTTCGATGGTAGTACTTGTATCTGCAATTTGTCTGCAAATAATGGATGCATGAATGTATATCATTTTCTTTATTTTTTTTATGTGTCTCAGTCATTGGACTTCGGCCGGATAACGCCTTGGAGGGTTTAGTCGAACAAAGCAATCATAGAACTTACTTTTAAAGCAGGGTATTTATCATTTATATATATATATATATATATATATTGCTACATTTCTAGGTGTCAGCCACGTAAACGAAGCAACACCGGCTGTCAAGCAGTTGGGATTCAAACACAATCACAAAAACACACAGACAAACGCGCGCGCGCACACAGACACAGACAACAACAACAATCATTAGAGTAATCTTAAAATAATCTTAAGACACAAAACTCAATCCTGGTGAAATACACTGTCTACAACGGTATTTTGTATGTGTGTGCGCGTGAATGTGTGTGTGTGTGTGTGTGTGTGAGTGTGTGTGTGTGTATGTCTGTGCGTGCATGTGTGATTGTGTGTGCACGTATGTGTGCGAGTTTCCTAAAGTAGAATACTGTAAAGCCTCTTCTACATCTGGCAAAATTCTGGTGACAGGTGCCATCTAAACACTTCGCTCTTACAAACTCTGTCGACTTGGCACCTGATTGTTCTTCTCGCGTTGTATTGATTATTACTCTATGGAATCTCTATTACAATAAGAAAGTACTTATCTAGCAGACATATTGTTAGGTGATTTGCTTTCATAAACAGAGATTTTTGAATATGCATGTGTATATGCAAAATATATAATATATATGTCTATATAGGCATATGTAT
>NC_068996.1:41576282-41577869 GCF_001194135.2 Octopus bimaculoides | reverse complement strand
TATATATATATATATATATATATATATGTATACATATATATATATAAACAAATATATGTCTATACATATATAAATATGACTATATGCATGTGTATGCATATGCATACAACGCATGCACACAAACAAGTATGCGTAACTATGTGACTCACTTAACTTTCTCCTGTTTCTTTTCTATCAGCATTTTTGAAGCTACGCATCATTCCAAGCCTGTTTATCTATCGTTGTAATTCACTGACATGCTAGAAATAGCAAGTTGTTATTTTATGTATGAGATAAAAAGTGTTGGGTAACGTAATCCTTTATCTAATTCGTTACCAATTTTCAAAAATGATCAAGATTCCAGTTGTTCGATACCGAGCAAAAATTTTAAACAAGATCATCAGCAACAAGGGATGCCATCATGCATACACGTCAAAAAATTGTGACAGCGTCCATCTATACTACAGCGTCCGTTTTCTCGTCAGGAGCAAAGAGGTAAAGAAATGATATGGTGGCCAGCGAAACCAAACATATTCTATCTGTTTCTAGTTTTAAGAAGTTCGACTTGTGCTTGTCTTGGATTTTAGCAAAGGAGTTCTGCTCCAGATGTTCAGACTTATTACTTTCTCGTAGACATCTAGCCTTGGCAAGGAGGGTCAAACAACTGGAGCTTGTCCAAGAAAGTAGCGTGATGATCAGAGTTATTCTTGCGTCTCACGCTACTCTGAGGCACGTGTACTCCAGCGAAGTTGCTGATTGTTGTCTTCCGTTTATCTCTATCACTGATGCCGATTGCCCTCCACAGACTTCAACAGAAAATCCAATTTTAACATGCTATAGCTGACAAGCACATAAAGAATTTCACTGATAATTTAAACGCGTTTGCCGCCATCAATCTGGTTTAGAGTGTCACGTAGAAGTTGCCGCATTCAATCAGTTCTTGAAGCCACATGTGAAAACCGGTCATAGACGGAAGGAATCACAGATGAGTTATTTTGAAAAAGAATTGGTAGGATCCTAGTCAAAAGTTCTGCCCCACCTAAATGCTCGATACAGTCTAATTAGTTTGTACACAATATCTGAAGAAAGAATGGAAATTTCAATGCTAGCATGCTTTAAACAAAGGCCTACCTAATTAGTGATGGTTCCGGAATAATCAACTAAAATTATCACAGCACTAACCAATACGGGAACCTTTATAAAGGCGCTGGATATAAGAATATACAGGTGCTATATACATGTATATATTTATGAATATGTGTGTGTACACACGCACGCACACACACACATACATATATATATATATACTCACACATACACACATACTACAATATACACATATCTCACATACACACACTCATTCACCCACACGCACATACCCGGACATACATGGCCATACACATGTACCGATCTAATAACCATAACTTTTATCAAACTTTCTACGCCGACATTCCACAAGTTCCTGCGTAGGTGATGTCGGATTCCTTCTTTACAATTACATGAGTGTATGTGCGCACGCACGTGCCCAATTTTCTGGTGTATGTATACATGAAATATATATATATATATATATATATATATATACATACTATATATGTTATATATATA
>NC_068996.1:41575288-41576167 GCF_001194135.2 Octopus bimaculoides | reverse complement strand
ATATATATATGTGTGTGTGTGTGTGTGTGTGTGTGTATGTATCTATATAAATGCATACTAGAAATATACCACACACATATTTTATATAAATATATATATATACATACATACATACATACATACATGAAAATATGTGTGTGCGTGTGGGTATACATATTTATAATGAACATGAAATCTTGTATTTTTACAATATCTCTCTCCCACTCCCGTTTTGACACACACATCCATACACACACACATGCACACTTACACTCACACACATACTCACACGCTCACACATAAACGCACCATATAAACACACAGACATTTTAATACAAGCTAATGCATTGCATGACATTAATTTCTGTTAACTGTCAGAGTGGGACGCTTTCATTTTGTTTACATATAATTCATATATATACTCAATATACTCTCGATTATAACCTGAAGTCTTGGTGACTATTTAGCCGGGAAGGGGAAACATCTAATTAAAACAATTTTTTGCTGGTTTAAAATATGTAGGGATGGATAACTTTGATTAAAAGACTTACAATTTATGGCTAAATTGCAATGGTTACTGACTTTCTCTTTAATTGTAATCCATTCGCTCACAGATAAGATACGATTACACGCGCGCGCGCACGCACACACACACACACACACACACACACACACACACGCAAACACATGCAAGCACTGAATCTTATACATTCAAATGCTAACACACGAAAGCAACCTATACACACAAACATCTACACACACACATATATGCATACACATACATACACACATGCATGTACACACATATACATATATATAAATATATACATATTCATATATATGTATATATATGTACATATATACATATGTACATACACATATATGTACATACATATATAT
>NC_068996.1:41570217-41574858 GCF_001194135.2 Octopus bimaculoides | reverse complement strand
TATATATATATGAAAACACACCTATCGAGGCATGTCTCTAATGAAAGTTGTGTATATAAATATCTCAAGAACACCACCACCACCAACAACAACAACAACATTAACAAAAACAACTACTGCCATAACAAACGTAGCAACAAAGTAATAAACTTTATGAAGGAGAAAAATCTTTGAAGAGTCAGGTATTGAAATTAAATAAGCAGCGAATGGAAGCTCAAGGCGTTCGAACCCAGTGAGTAGCACTTGGGATTTAAATTCGTTACATGTATCAATGGGAGACTAATGAGGAGGAGTTTTCTGGAAATATCATGGTCGTCGTGATCCTGGTCGTCGTCGCCGCCGCCGCCGAGTCATCGTCGTCGTCCTAGTAGTAGTAGTAGTAGTAGTAGTAGTAGTAGTAGTAGTAGCAGCAGCAGTAGTAGTAGTAGTAGTAGCAGCAGCAGCAGCAGCAGCAGTAGTAGTAGTAGTAGTAGTAGTAGTAGTAGTAGTAGTTTTTCTTCTCTTCGTTGTGATACACCTCTTCATTCTCCTCCTCCTTCCCTCCTCCTACACCTACTCCTCCACCTACCCTCTCCTTCCTCACATCCTCAGCCTTCTTTCTCACTACTCTTCTTTATCCTTATCGTTAGCATCTCCTACCACATCTCCAATCTTATGGAATCGTCATCATCATCATCATCATCAACATCATCAATGTTATCATTATGATCACGATCCCCATCATCCTCACCATCATTATCATCATCATCATCATCATCATAATCATTACTATTATTTTCATCATCACCATCATCATCAACACTATCATCGACATCATCGTCGTAATCATCATCATCACCATCATCACTATCATCATAGTCATCATCATCATCATATTCATAATCATTATCGTCATCATCATCATCATCATCATCATGGTCGTCGTCGTGGTCGTCATCATCAACGCAATTATCACAGTCATCACCATCATCGTCGTCGTCGTCGACATCGTCATCATCATCATCATCATCAACATCATTATCAACATCATTATCAACATCATCATCGTCATCATCTTCGTCATCATCATCGTCATCGTCATCGTCATTATCATCATCGTCATCGCCAACATTGCCATAATCATGATAGTCATCATCACCGTTGTGTTTATCATCGTTGTCATCATCATAGTTATCTTTCCTCAGAAAGGCCTTCAAATGCTCCGTAATTTGAGTAAAAAAAACGTTATTTTAAATAATTAGCGTTTTAGTTTACCGTGTTTTAGAAAATTAAATAAGCAAATAAATAAATAAACATAAAACAGTAAAAAAAAATCAGCAGCTACTTCGTCTTCTGTAGTCTGGGATCGAACCATAATAGATATCTCTTCATGGACGTGATATACATCGCGCATGTATTAATAAAAGCTTTCTTCCTTCTGACATGATTTTGAACAGAGAATCAACTCAGATCTACACGTGATCACTGAATAGTATATTAAAATTAATAACTACCGATTGCGCCTTACATTCTTTGGACATTCTATCTGACGTTCTAATGCAGTGGTTCTCAGCCATTTTTCACTTATAGACCCGATTTGATTCCATCGTACCCAGGTGGACGCTCATAGCCATAATTGGTTAAAAAAAAATTATCCCATTATAATTCCATAATTAAATATTAGAAAATTGTATTTTAAAATTTCTGAAAATATTTAAAATATTATAGAAGTATAACTAATTAATTGCATATAAATTCTAACAAAATGGTCATAATGAACCCAGCTAAGAGAATAACTGATGTTATCCAACTCATCCAACTTACTGCAATTTATAAATCCTGGTAATTATGTGTGCTACATCAATCAAGCCGTATTTTAAAACGTTTTTGGAAAACAATGATTTTTTTTTTTTTTTTTTTTTTTTTTGGCTGAAATATTTGAAGATACTGAGCAAGAATGTTCTCAGAAAATTGAACGAACCGGTTATTCAAATAAGGTTTCTGAAACTAGATTTAATATTCATACTTGTTGAAGTGATAGTCTTCGACTTATTGGATAACATTAATGTAATTCTGAAAATTTTCTGAAGATTAAGTATTTCACAGCATATCTAGGTTTCCCATTCTGAATGAGTGCAAAGTACAGAAACATAACTTTTGAAGGATACCATTTTGAAAATAAAAGAAAAACATGTTTATTAATATATATATATTTGCGAGAGTTTAACATGCATTTTCAACCAGCTAGTGTTGCTACTTCAGGCTGATGACGAGCAATGACGCACAAACATGTCCCTGAATGCACACTGAGCTGGGTGGAGGTGCTTGTCTCTCCCTCGCAAATATAAGGACACAGGAAATATGTCAAGGCCAACAGAAAGCAGTCCAGCTTCCTAGGGCTAAATAGCAGCAGTATGATTCCCTTATTGGGACTGTCACATTGAGTTGACAGCATACAACTGCTTTATCGTAACACTGCTGCTTAAATCTCTCCGTGAGATTTATAATTAGATCATTTCTAATGTTAATTTTTATTCGACAATTAACTTGCAAACAACTAAACGTTAACGCATTGATCGGGGTTACATAAAATCTTTACCAATAAATAAAATGGGAATCATTTCGAAAAAATATGTTAATATATTTGTACAGGCTCATAAAAGAAAACATGATCATTTTGAGTTTTTATTTTCCTTTCACATATAATTATGTGCGTAAGCATGTATGTGCGTATACATGTGTGTGCGTGTATATATATTTATATCTAATGCATTTTTCATTTATTAACTGAATTTTTGGCACGTTGCTTGGTCCGATGCAATCCGTACACCTCAAACAATATTAATTGAATATTGAATATCAAGACTCCATGTACGGATTACTGTACCTGATTTTCCTGTCGTGTGTGCAGAAAACGCAATCCAGCTAAATGAAGATATCTGCTCTTGGTAATCCAGATATGTACTTTTATAAAGGTACTCTCTATAGTATTTCCGAGGTGCAGATTCCAAGTTAGGTGAACAGAATATAAATGAGTAACAAAGATGTGCAGGTGTCAATTCATTACGGCCGTTTCAGTCGGCTCCTTTAATTGATTAATGAAAACATTACATCAAGTTGAAACAAACTGTTCTCGTCAGATGACCGCATTAACTTCAAACATAAAAATATAACTATATTTTAATAATATTTACATCAGTAAAAGAACTCAAAATATTTACATTGTCTCTTTTGTCATATCTGTGGCAGAATGAATTTAGAAGATAATACATGCCACATCAAGCCTACTATTATTTAGACAGTAGCAGAGGAAATAGTTGGTGGTCAGGAAAAGAAAGAGTGGTGACCTAGTTACTTATATTCAGAAGACTTTATGTAGGATGTAGTCTTCAACCATTTAAAATTAAATCCATTGAGAGTTGTCAACTGTATTCTAGTTAATGGTGATAAATCAATGTTAGACAATCTTCTTGACTCTCAATGTACTGGAACCATATATCTAGCTTTATGCACACAAAAGTGAAGGTTGTACAGTAACAAGTAAGGGAATGCCTGATACGAAAGGAGTGGTAAATGGAAGAAAGACTGATAAGGGTAGCTAATACTTATTTGGATGATCAAATTAAAGGGAAATATAATGAAAAACCAAAGGGGATAATTAATATAAACTTTCGAATTGAAGAACACGGGAGGTAACAAATTTATAATATTAAACTGAGAAAATTTAAATCAGTATATAGAATAAGGATAGAGATTAAATGTAAAACTTAATAATGGGATACATTAATATATCGGAAAAACTATTAAGACTTTTCCTAACCATAATGTTTAGAAGTTCATGGTAAAAATTAATCTGACAAGAACAGTTTCTTTCAAACTGATGTAATGTTCACAAAAATCAATTAAAAGAGCCGCTTGGAACGGCTGTAATAGATTGACACCTGTACATTTTGTTACTCGTTTATATATATATATATATGCGTAGTGAAGGCGCATGGCATTGCGAGATCGCGGGTTTGATTCCCAGACCATGTGTTGCGTTGTGTTCTTGAACAAAGCACTTAATTTCACGTTGCTCTGCGGTCATTTCGACATCTGACATGTGGCACCCAGTTGCACCTGCACAGGTAATATCGATCAAACGGAAGGAGAGACCTTATGTGTACACAAACATTTGATCAATATAACCAAATAATATGTGTGGTTGTTCGGTAAGAAATTGTCAAATATCATACGTCGTCTAACGACGGGAGAGTCTGCCATATATATGCGAATGTGTGAATACGATGTATATTATAAGGCAACTCTGGGCGTGTCATGCATAACATTCTACAAGGTTTCTATCCAAATCTTATTTAATAATGTCTGTGTGAGTTTGTGAGTGTATCTGTGTGTGCATGTGTATATGTGTGAGTGTGTGTGTCTTTTCGTCTGCGCTTCTCCTCCATCACAGCTCCACAACAGGTGTGGGTGTTTTTACTTCCACCATAACTTAGCAGTTCGGCAAAAAAAACCGATATTATAAGTACCGGACTCTGAAACAAAAACATAAGTAATAGGGCCGATTTGTTCGACTTAAATTCTCCGTGGCAGTGCCCCAGATTGGCCACAGTCTAATGACTGAAACGAGTCAAAGAAGAATGATATATATATATATATATA
>NC_068996.1:41568700-41569896 GCF_001194135.2 Octopus bimaculoides | reverse complement strand
ACACACACACACACACACACACACACACACACACACACATATATATATATATATGTGTATATATATATATCATCATCATCGTTTAACGTCCGCTTTCCATGCTAGCATGAATTGGACGATTTGAGTGAGGACTGGTGAACCAGATGGCTACACCAGGCTCCAATCCGATTTGGCAGGGTTTCTACAGCTGGATGCCCTTCCTAACGCCAACCGCTCCGAGAGTGTAGCGGGTGCTTTTACATGCCACCGGAACGAAGGCCAGTCAGGCGGCACTGGCAACGGCCACGCTCAAAATGGTGTATTTTACGTACCACCTGCACACGTATATTTGCATAAAGATGTATATGTCTATATATACATATAGACATATACGTCTTTATGCAAACATACGTGTATATATGTATACATACATAAACATATATTCACATGTATATATACATACACACACACACGCACGCACACACGAACACGCACACACACACGCACGCATACACACACACATATATATACGAATATATACATATATATGTATATCTAAACTGATATATGTTCTATGATTTATATGTATGTATGTGTGTGTGTATGTACACATACATATATGTGTGTGCGTGTATTGAGTGTCAATATTAATTATTAATTATGATGTATTCTAAATAGGAAAATATTATCAATTTGCGATTAGTATTTAACTTTATAAATTTCTAATTCTTTCTAATTCAATGCAACAAAAACATATAACACGCAGATTTTATCAACTGAAATTTTTAATGTTGTTTGTGGTATTATTTTATTACAAAATGTTATATTAGCATTATCAAATTCTCAATGAAGATTAACAAAGAAACAAATAAGAATTTGGATTAAAACATGAAATATTTCCAAAATATTTCATAACAATCATGAGTCATTTTTAATCAAAGAATGCTAGCTTAGCTTTGGAGAACATTCCGTAACTAAAACTTTTTAATAAAATAGCCATTACACAATTATACGTAGGACATAATCCAATACAGACAATTTGATGTGTACGCATGAACACACACGCATTCCCCCCATATATGTGTGTGTGTGTATTTGTGTGTGCGTGTGTGTGTGTGTTTGTGTATATGTATGTATATATATATAGAAAGAGAGAGAGAGAGAGATAGAGAAAGATATACCTATATATATATATATATATATATATATATATATAT
>NC_068996.1:41565404-41567770 GCF_001194135.2 Octopus bimaculoides | reverse complement strand
ATATATATATATATATATATATAAAGACGTGTATTTATATATATAAAGATTATATATATACGTATACATACATTTATGCACACAAACACACATATATACATGATCATGTGAATGTATATAAGTAATGTGCTTACGTTATACGCTGTGACGTTTATTAAGGATTGTTAAAATAATTAAATAAAGGAATAAAGAAATGATTAGTGGATATATGGGATCAACAGATTTTATTAAATAATATATGAAGCGAGGCCATTAGGGAGTTTGGCTGATTAATAACGATGATATAATTTCCTTTTCTTTTTAAAAATTACTCATGAATGTTCGCGACCATATGTAAATGAACAGGGTTTCGAAACATATGAAGTTATTAGAATGAACATTGAAATATGCATGCATTCACGTTTACTTGAATATTAGTAAATATCTATCTGTCTATCAGTGGAGGCGCAATGACCCAGTGGTTAGGGCAGCGGACTCGCGGTCATAGGATCGCGGTTTCGATTCCCAAACCGGGCATTGTGAGTGTTTATTGAGCGAAAACACCTTTAAGGTCCACGAGGCTCCGGCAGGAGGTGGTGGCGAGCCCTGCTGTACTCTTTCACCACAACTTTCTCTCACTCTTTCTTCCTGTTTCTGTTGTGTCTGTAATTCAAAGGGTCAGCCTTGTCACACTGTGTCACGTTGAATATCCTCGAGAACTACGTTAATTTCACGAGCAGGCTGTTCCGTTGATCGGATCAACTGGAACCCTCGACGTCGTAAGCGACGGAGTGCCAACAACAACAACAACATCTATCTATCTATCTAGATAAATAGATAGATAAATAGATAGATAGATAGATAGATAGATAGACTGACAGAGACAGAGAAAGAGATACACTTACAAGCATATATACATACTCTGTTAGTATTTTAATCGGTAGAAATTTGCTATGATTCAGGATACGATAACTTCCTTCTAGGACGTTTATCAAGCTGACTTCATGTCTAATAGCTTGTTTCCCCATATCGAGCATTACTTCTCAAACTTTTGAAAAGCTTAACGTGTCAGTTCCCTTACAGTTTTTTTTGGATGATTCGCAGTCCCCTCTAACATGCAGGATAATTAACATGGAAAAAATTACATAGATCTGTGTACAGTATTTTTCGGACTATGAACCACACTGCTCATAAACCCGCGACCCCGAAAACCAAAACTTAATTGATGCAATATACCATCGGGATACAATAAATACACATGAAAATATGGGGAATCAGTTGGTTACAAAACAAAAGAGGAACGAAAACAGTCTGAAAATATTCTGAACATCTTGTATTAGCAACTACGTAAGACCTACTTATGCCCATTTGGCAGAAAGAAACCGGGAGTCATACACCGAAGACTATGGTATATGTACGTACATATCAGTGATTCTGGGGCTTCTGGCATCACCTTCCGCTTTCGCCATGTTTTGAGATGCTAATCCTCCCCATTATCAGGTCATTACTCATAATGATTATCCAAGATGTACATTTTAACCAATTTAGCTATTCAGCAGAGGAATTATAATAGCATCCCAAAATGTACAGAAGTATCTGAAAATTAGACCACTAGTATCCACAGAAAACCACAATTTTGGTATAATATCGTCTTCTCCTCCCGCAAAAGTTTGCCATCCCTTTTCCTGGAGCGTTGATGCATAACAAGACAGCACCAAAAATTATACATGAATTTATTTATTCACAATGGCAAACCATCTGTCATTTTATTTACAACAAAGTTCAGTGTGATGGATGCACCTGCTTTGCGGGTACATTCATCACACTCTTTATTATAGAGCAATGCTTCTCAGCCCCTTTATTTTATATACCTGTGGACCCTTTGATCGCTGTTTTAATCTGGTGGATATCCATAGTCCTTCAATGTTTAAAAAAAAACTAAGTTTTACAAATACATAGCTACCATAAGAGTAGTTTTCAAGCAAATTTTCCATTTTGCATTTATGCAAGAGTATCCTGTTGATTGTGCAAAAACTTTTCAATACATAAAGTCGTTGAAGATATTATTGAAGTAAAGGCTTTTTAAATTGTAGGGAGACAGCTTATAGGTCTGTAGTTTTGTGGTTTTGCCGTTTCAGTGGATTTGGGAATTAGGATAGTTTTCCCTTTCCTGAGCCATTCAAGCATTGTCTCTGGCTCTGCTAGTATGTTGTTAAAGTTTTCAGCCAGCTTTTTGTGTATTCCTGTCAGATATTTTAACCAGAAGTTGGGGATCTTGTCGTGCCCAGGTGCCTTCCAGTTGCTTAGTCTTTGCAGTGTCTGGGTGACCTCTTCAGTTGTTATAGGGGTCCAGAGTTGTTCAGGTGCTAAGTTCGTTGTTTTAATAG
>NC_068996.1:41561391-41562576 GCF_001194135.2 Octopus bimaculoides | reverse complement strand
TGTAGCAATTTGCAGTTTGTGCCTAATAGGAGCGGGATTCATGTTTGTCTTCCGTAGTGTATTTTAATGTTTTGTATTTGTGCAGCCCCTGTGACGTAGAACGAAACTAAAATCATTATCATCATCATCATCCTCATTATTATGAACATCATCATCATCATCATTATCAACATTAGCATTATCAACATTAGCATTATCATCATCATCATCATTATCATCATCATCATCATCATCATCATCATCATTATTATCATTATCATTATTATTATTATTATTATTATTATTATTATTATTATTATTATTATTATTATCATTATTATTATTATTATTAATATTATTATTATTATTATTATTATTATTAATATTATTATCATCATGGTTCTTATCATGACCATTAATTTTTTGTTTCTTATTTTTGTTTTCGCTGTAGTTTGTTCCTTGTGTGTGTGTGTGTGTGTGTATGTGTGTGTGTGTGTGCGTGGGTGTGTACGCGTGCGTGTGTGTGCAAGTGTACATCCTAAGAAAGGTTGGTTAAGATCTATCGAATGTAATTGGGGAGTCCCTTTTTTTACACATTTATTGTTTTTCGTATTCTTTTTTAATTTTTAAGAAAATACTTTCCAAGATAATCTCGTTGAATTAAGAGGAAATAAGAGCTGTGAGTGGCACACCCTACGAGACAAAAATGGCGTAGGTAGAATTCACTGAGATTTAGTGGAGAAGACAAAAGCAGTGACCGAGATGGCATCAATGCCATCAGTAAATTCTTTTATTTGCATATGTTACTCTGACGACATTTGTATTTGTTTAACAAGTTCTGCTCAACATTCGGCGTCATCCGAAAGTCCACGGCACAACCATCCTGTGTTGGAGGTACTGTATTGATTGCTTTCTGTTTTTCTAAGAAGCACTACACTAAAAAAAAAAAAATAATAAAAAGAGAGACGCTTGTGATGACCGTGACGTTTGCTGGGAAACAGGCGAGAAAATGTACTCGACGACCTTTCCATTCAGAGGAACCTGCAACACTACACAGACATTCATATATATATATATATATATACACATTTATATATATGCACAAACAAAAGAATAATAAAAACAAATATATGAATGCACATACAAATATATACCTTGACTGATTTTAAATTACACTCCAATAACACCGAAACAAACATACTTATA
>NC_068996.1:41556395-41558349 GCF_001194135.2 Octopus bimaculoides | reverse complement strand
TATATATATATATATATATATATATGGGGTAGGGTGTGTGCGTGCGTGTCTGCTTGCGTTATATATATATTTATGAGATCCAGATATTCTCTGTATAGAATACACCTTGTAGTGCTGAAGAGGTTTAAACTTGAGCAGATATAGAAGTGAATGTAAGGATAAGCAAGTTAGATCAATATATAAAATATATTAAATACACGAAGTACGAAAAAGCCATTGATATATACTCCTGCTTGGTGGGATTGTGGTTATAACACGGCAATTGTAGACTACATTTTTACATAGACAATAACCTACAAGGGGGTATAGTTGAGAAACTCGACAATTGCAAGTTTCCCTCCCTACTCAGCGTTTGGATTTTAATGTATATATATATATATATATATTACTAATATATTTATATATGTTACTAAAACGATAGAAAATATGAGTACTTCTCAACACGAGTTCAAGACTATCAAGATTCTGAGTTGGAGTAGAAGATCCATGTACACCGGTAAATTCAATGTGTAGCTCTACCAAAGAGTAAGGTATAATCCAAATAAATAACCAAAGAAGGAGTTTAGTACTTTTTGATAAAGGTTTGATGAAGTGCCACTCTCATGTTTAAAATCGCATGAAGCTTTTGCGTGCCATAACGTTGAAAACAGAGCTGAGCCGAAACAAATGTATATGATAATAAATGTCTACTAAAATGTGCTAAATTCTGTCTATATCTTATTATTTGAGTAGAACATATACACATAAATATATACATTCATACATACATCTCCGTCTAATAATTCATAAATAAGTAAACAATTGGCACTTGTCGACTGAGTGGATATATTAATTATAGTAGCGGTGTTATAGATATTTACAAACAAACTTTTCAGTGTGTTATGTTAACCGTGTATTTCGATAATCACCCTGTTATCTAGCATCTAATTATATAATACTCTGTACGAAACCGATTGGTAAAATCGAATTCGACTAAATTCGACTTAATTGCAGACATAAGGGGCTGAAATAGGGGCTGCAATAAGGGTAGAGCACTTGCAGAAAACAGCACTACTTGGAGCCGCTCGAATACTTCGGAAGGTGCTCGAAAAATAAGGGATGTTACCTTAGTTCACTGGTAGTGAACAGCTGACACCGTAGTACATCTCCAACGTTAGAAGCTGTGCAAAGGCAAGGATAATAATAATAATAATAATAATAATAATAATAATAATAACAACAACAATAATAATAATAATAATAATAATAATAATAATAATAATAATAATAATAATAATAATATTAATAATAATAATATAAAACTAATACGTGATACTTTAGTTAGCTAGGATGTTAGGTCTCAAATCTCAAAAATGTTATTATTTTTGCAGAATAGAGAACTGCACTTTCTCTGCAGGTCGACAATGCGATTCTTCATTCCAATATCTTTCGGTTTCGTATGTAGCAGTTTGGGTTCTCTGCAAAGCCCACCAATTACCCCAAGAATAATTGCTATCTTAGTCTTCCATATTCTCTTCATCTCTTTGACTAAATCCTGAACTATTTCGATTTTTTGTTTCTCACTTTTTATTTTTCAATTTCTTTGTTATCTTGTCTATTATCATTTGGTATTGTAAAGCCTATCATCTTGCACTGTTTGGTTTTCTTTTGCTCTCCTCGATTATATCTAGCCTTTTCCTTCAATTGCGTCTTGAATCTTTATGGGAAAATCTCATAAAATCCGGTAATTATCATTCAACATCATCTCTTCTGGCTCGCGTTCATACAGCTTTTCTTTCACTTTCAATCCCAGCACACTAGCAGTATTGAGTAAAAACGGTACATGTCAGACTCAGCAGTAAGGCAAACAAAATAAAATGCCTTCTGGACTTCAGATAATTCCTTAATTTTCAGTAGTCTACTGACAGGGTAAGGGGCAACATTTTTGCTTCCTGTATTGATATATATATATATA
>NC_068996.1:41554451-41555533 GCF_001194135.2 Octopus bimaculoides | reverse complement strand
GAGGAGGATGAGGGGAGGAGGGAGGGAATGGGGGGAGGATGAGGAGGAGGGAATGGGAGAGGAGGAGGAGGGAATGGGGGAGGAGGAGGAGGAGGAGAACGATGATGGTGATGGCAGAGATGAAGATGAGATGATGATGAAAACAGATGAGAAGGTAAGATTCGTAGTAGTAGTAGTAGTAGTAATAGTAGTAGTAGTAGTAGTAGTAGTGCAATTATGACATGAGGGTGAATGGAGAGAATAACGATGGAGATGATGATGGCCATGGTGCTAATGATGACGGAGATTAATTATGATGACGATAACACTGGTGGAGAATAGGTAGAATGACAAATATAATGATGTTGATGATGATGATGATGATGATGATGATGATGATGACGATGAAGAATATATACTGGTTGTTATCGTTGTGCGATATTGCAATTATCCGGTGCCGTTCCTGTTGATTATTAAGGCTACGCTGTTTGTGTTGGAGGCGGCGGTTGGAGCGCTGTCAGTTGTTGATGCTGAAATGGGATTGGTGATACAATATTGGTCTTCTATTCAAATATTATGATTTGAAATAATGGATAACAAGATGGGGAGGAGAAACACATTTAGAAAATAAAGAATAGTGAAGGATCGGGGGGAAAATAAAAAGAATTGGTTACAGATGAAGGGGATATATTATATTTGGATAAACGTGGATTGGATTGCACATAGAAATAGATATTTTCGTATACATACACATAAAGTGCGCTTATATAGGGTGGTCTGTAAATATAAAATTTATTGTTACCCAGTATAAGAGATATATAAACAAACCGATATACAAATACTTGCAATAATGATAAGCAGGACGATGAAAATTCTGACAATAATGAAGATAACGATGGCAAAAAACGACGACGATGCTAATTTATGAGAGTATGAAGACGGTGGTGGTAATGATAATAATGATGATGATAATGGTGATAGTGTTTGTGATACTGGTGCTGAAGAGGAGGAGGAAGATGAGTGGGAGGAGGAGGAAGTTGAGGGGGAGGAGGAGGAAGATGAGTGGGGAGGAGGAAGAATATGAGGGGGAGGGGGAGGAAGAT
>NC_068996.1:41548618-41552975 GCF_001194135.2 Octopus bimaculoides | reverse complement strand
TATGTATATGTATGTATGTATGTATGTATGTATGTATGTAAGTATGTATGTATGTATGTATGTAGGTTGGTAGGTAGATAGGTAGGTAGGTAGGTAGGTAGGTAGGTAGGTAGGTAGGTAGGTAGGTAAATAGATATACATACATTTATTGAACTGAATTTGAAAAAAATTACTTGGAGTTTGCGTGTTGCATATTTACACTGGAAAACTATTCTAACGTGACTACACAAAGACTGCTTTTAGATGTGCTCTAAATTGTATGCGAAGATATTGGCTACTCTGCGAAACGACAGCGTGGAAATATATCGTGGTGTGTACTATGAACTATTTAGGCACATAATGTATGTGTGTGTCTCTTAGATAGATGAATACATATATACATACATACACACACACACACACACACATACATACATAAATACATACATATATACACATACACACATACAAACATGGCTGAAAATATTTGAAGAAATGTTTACTGCGTTTGGAAACAGAAGTCCTCCTTCATCCCTTTCCACAATGGAAATGAATGGAAATGAATGAAAGGGAATCGAGTTACAACCGAGCTCTAGACTCAGGACACTGACACACACCGGTATTTCGATTTTGAATTCTGCCGTCCTCCCCACCTAAAAAAGAAAGAAAAACATACAGTTCAATATACTTTTCTACTCTAGGCACAAGCTCGATATTTTTAGGGAGCCAGTCGATTACATCGACTCCAGTGTGTAACTGGTACTTAATTTATCGACCCGGAAAAGATGGAAGGCAAAGTCGACCTCGGTGGAACGTGAACTCAGAACGTAAAGACAGACGAAATACCGCTAAGCATTACACCCGGCGTGCTAACGTTTCTGCCAGCTCGCCGGCTTATATATAATTCAATATAGTATGTCGTATATACTCCACAGTTGTGGTGCAATGGCCCAGTGATTAGGGCAGCGGACTCACGGTCGTAGGATCGCAATTTCGATTCTCAAATCGGGCATTGAGAGTGTTTATTGAACGAAAGCATCTAAAGCTTCAGGAGGTCCAGGCAGGCGGTGGGCGAACCCTGCTGTACGCTTTCACCACAACTTTCTCTCACTCATTCTTCTTGTTTCTGCTGTGCGTGTATTTCAAAGGGCCTTGTCACACTCTGTGTCATGCTGAATATCCCCCGAGAACTACGTTAAGGGTACACGTATCTGTGGAGTGTTCAGCCACTTGCACGTTAATTTCACGAGCAGGCTGTTCTGTTGATCAGATCAACTGGAAAGTTCATCGTCGTAACTAACGGAGTGCCACGAATATGCTCCACAATTGCAGACATAAAATAGAAGTGAGAAACGACTGATAATGCCAAGTATGTTCTTTCAAAATCAAAAGTACCCGAAAAACCTAATAAATTATGACATACAAAAGGAAATCAAACAAAGGGAAATGAAATTCCAATTTCTGTCTTACAGAGAAAACATTCACAGGAGGTGATGACAAAAAGAGTAATATAAGTATTTCATTTGCATTTATCCTACATTCAGTCAAAAGATAGAAACCAATTCCACATCAACCATCAAATCTCCGACAAATAATGAAATAATCACAAATCATCAACATCCGAGAACAACCATCAAATCTCATGAGACTTCTCACAACGGTGGAGTAAGAAATAATTCAAGTAACAAACAGTGGAGACTTTATCTTCTAAAATTAGCAGACTATTAACAATGAAATTATATCCTACTGTCTTAACAATGGAGAGATTGGTGGGGGAGGCTTATTTGAAAATGTAGAACTAGATGCGATGTCCGTGAACAACCCTCGTTTTAATAAAGAAACAAACCTAAAAATGAAGACATTAACTGAACTCGAAACGCCATTGATCAAAAACTTGCTTCAAATAGGGTTAACATTTGTTGTTAATCCGTCGCTTACGACGTCGAGGGTTCCAGTTGATCCGATCAACGGAACAGCCTGCTCGTGAAATTAACGTGCAAGTGGCTGAGCACTCCACAGTACTCGGGGATATTCAGCGTGACACAGAGTGCGACAAGGCTGGCCCTTTGAATTACAGGCACAACAGAAACAGGAAGAAAGAGTGAGAGAAAGTTGTGTTGAAAGAGTACAGCAGGGTTCGCCATAATCCCCTGTCGGAGCCTCGTGGAGCTTCAGGTGTTTTCGTTCAATAAACACTCACTGGGAATCGAAACCGCGATCCTTTGACCGCGAGTGCGCTGCCCTAATCACTGGGCCATTGCGTCTCCTGGGCTAACATAGGGCGAAGTATACACAGGTGCAACGATAACTGCAACAATGACAGCGACGACGACAGAAATTTATAACTTTTTTTTCCCATTCCACCATAGGTACAAAGCTTGAAATTTTGGCGGACTGTTCGACCCCAGTATTCAACTGGTACTTATTATATCGACAACATGGAAATGAGAGACAACATGGAATGTCAGCCCCGGTTAAATTCGAACTCATAACGTCAGTTCGGAAGAAATTCCACTAAACATTTTATCCAAGTGCTAAATATGCTAGCAGTTGACCACTTTGATACATTAGTTTCAAATTTTGACGCAAGGCCAGCAATTCGAGAGACGAGTATACTCAATTATATCGACCCCAGTACTCAGATGGTACTTGTTTTATCGACACCGAAAGAATGAAAGGCAAAGTCCACCTCCGCGGAATTTGAACTCAGATCTTAAAGACGGAAGAAATGCCGCTAAGAGGGGTAAGTGGATTACATTGATTCCTGTACTCAGCTGGTGTTTATTTTATCGACATCGAAAGGATGAAAGGCAAAGTTCAGAGAGCAGGGTTAGTCAATCATATTGACTGCAATGTTCAATTAGTACTTACATTATCCACCCTGAAAGAATGACATGTAAAGTAGACTTCTGTGGAACCGTGTCTTGGAACAATAACAACATAAAAATCAACGAAAAAATGCTACTTGGCGCAGGCATGTCTGTGAGGTAAGTAGCTTGCTTACCAGCTACATGGTTCCGGGTTCAGTCCCTCTATGTGGCTCCTTGGGAAAGTGTCTTCTACTACTGCTACAGGCCAACCAAAGCCTTGTGAATGGATTTGGTGGACAGAAAGTGGAAGAAGCCTGTCGTATATGTGTGTAGGTGTGTGTGCCTGTGTATGTGTGTGTCTGTGTCTGTGTCTGTGTGTGCGTGTGTCTGAGTGTTTCTGAGTGTCTGTGTATCTGTGTGTGAGTGTGTGTGTGTATTTGTGTGTGTGAGTTTGTCACCCCATCAGCGCTTGACAACCGGTGTTGTTGTGTTTGCGATCCCGTAACATAGCGGTTCAGCAAAAACGGAACAATAGAATTAATACTAAGCTTAAAAACAAATAAATCATGGCATCGATTTGTTCGACACAAACCCTTCAAGGCAGTGCCCCAGCATGGCCGCAGTCAAAATGACTGAAACACGTAAAAGGAAAAAAGAAAAAGAAAAAGAAAAAGCATTATGCCCAATGTGCTGACAATTCTGCTAACTCAGCAGCCTGGTAGAAATTCTGTTATTTCTATTAATAGCACAAAGGCCGAAATTTTGAAGAAATGAGCCACTCAGTTATGTGGGACCCAGTGTACAGCCGAAACACATTTCCCTAACCCTGAGAAGATGAAAGACCAATTGATCACGCCACGTAAATACTGAAGAGTTATTTCTAAACAGTTTGCTCCACCTGCTAACGATTCTGCCAACTTTCCGCCTTAGAAATTAATGACATAAAAACAAGTATGCATTCTTTCGTTATATGTTTATTGTAAGTTGTATTGTGCCGAATTTGTTTGCTGTTTTTATCGCAGACATCTTTTTTTTTTTTTAGCTTAATTCTAACCTTTTCATGACCTAATTTATAAACGCTAAAAACAAAAGTGTCTGAGTATGAATACTAACGATACAGGTCTTAGACACCTCAGCAGACACGTGATGTATGTGCCAGTCACCGAATATTAAATACCTCATATTTCTTAGTCTATAATATCTATATTATGAAAGAGTAATCCTGATATTAATTGTCTTGCAAAAACCATGTAAATTTTCTAAGAAATCTTACACATACTCCATTTATATAATTTTTGGAACAAGAATATGTTTATGTATACATGCATACATACATACATACATAATACATACATACATATATATGTATATATATACACACATACATACATATATACATACATACACAAATATATACATACATACATACATACATAACGCGCGTGCACATACACACACAGATAGATAGACAGACAGATAGATAGATAGATAGATAGATATCTTTTTATTATAGCCACACAGGGCTAAATACAGAAAATGGACAAATTACAAAGTAGAGCTTTTCTTGG
>NC_068996.1:41538038-41539071 GCF_001194135.2 Octopus bimaculoides | reverse complement strand
AGCTCGTAGGGTAGACCATCCAATCCAGGTGACTTATCCCTCGCGCAGCCCGCCATAGCATCCCTTACTTCAGCAGCTGTGATGGGACCCTCACAACACTCTGCCTCTCCCGCCGAGAGCCGCGGCAGGCCGGTCAGGTAGGCAGTGAAGTCCATCCTGCGTTCCGACTCACCGCTCGCACCGAACAGTCGAGCAAAGTGCTGTTGAAAGGCCCCACACATCCTTTCGGGTTGGAGCAGACTACATCCCTGTTCATCGATTAGAGACCGAATGGTGGCTCTGTTACCGCGTTGCGCCTCCGCCACCCGGGCTTCTGGCGCAGCTTCGATCCCTTCGTTCCTTAAGGCACGCATTTTAGGCAGGCAGGTAGATAGATAGATAAGTAGATAGATGGATAGAACATATATACATATATACACATTGACTGAGTATTAATTCGAAACATCCCCTTATTACTACTATTACTACTGCTGCTGGTGTTTCTACTACTACTACTACTACGACGACGACGACGACGACTGCTGCTGCTGCTCCTGCTGCTGCTGCTGCTGCTACTTCTAAATCGAATTGAGTGTTTTATAATTAATAGATTGACTAATGTGTACACGTGTGAAGGAATGCATATGTAAGCATAACTATGTTTATGTAGCTGTTTAAATCTATGTGTGTTATACAAGTGTATATATTGCTCTCTGTCTGTCTGTCTGTCTCCCTATGCCCACACCCACCCATATATATGTACATATATTTTTTTAATACACCACAATAAGGCAGAACCAAAGAATCCATCAAGACCTCCAAGTGTTGTTGCATTTATGGAGGAAGATGTCCATTAACCGGAAACCTAGCCGGAGTGCTTCCAAGAGAGCGAATTCTCTTGAGAGCATGCACGAACCAAATGTTTTACCGGACAATCAGTATACAGGTAAATATATATGTGTATGCAAGTATATTAAATTTGTATTAGAGTGTGTGTGTGTGTGTGTGTGTGTGTGTGTGTGTGTGTGTGTGTGTGTGTGTGTGTGTGTGTGTG
>NC_068996.1:41527796-41534119 GCF_001194135.2 Octopus bimaculoides | reverse complement strand
TATATATATATATATATAAGAAAAAAGATAAAAAGTATTTAAATACGAAATTATTACAAACAACTGCTTTGGTATATGGAAGTTATATATATATATATATATATATATATATATATATATATATGTATGTATATAAGTGGGTGTGTATCTGTTTGTGTGTGTGTGTTTGTATATATGTGTATATTTCTTAAGCTCAAGCGGAGAGAAGCATGATGAAAGAATTCTTTCATATTTCCTGTCAAAAGCTAAAAACCAAAACCTTAAATAAATAAATTTTATTACCCTGAATGTTTATAACTCAGATTGAATATATGGTAGTTAAAAGAGTGCACCTTAAAGAAATAGATAGTATTGTTCAGGAAAATGTTATGGTGGAGACAAAAAAAAATATTGTAATAAATTAATAGCTCGCAAACGTTTTCGAACTACCCCCACCACTTGGCTCCCAGGCCACAATCCTAGCACCCATCGCCCGTGACAACCGGTGATTGTGTGTCTCCGTAACTTAGAGGTTCGGTAAAAGAAGCTCATGGAATAAGTAGTAGGCTTTAAAATGTTTCAGTTCTATATTTAAGAGATAGGGAATTATGTGCATTATTTACATTATTTACATTTGACGGATATTTGTCCTCATCTTGTTTGTTGTTAACACAAGGTTTCGGCTGATATACACTCCAGCCTTCATTAGGTGTCTTGGGGAAATTTCGAACCTCGGTTCTTATTCCTAAGGTATTTTTAAATGCTATTATTATTATTATTATTATTATTATTATTATTATTATTATTCAAGTCACTGCTTGGAATCGTAATCTTGGGGTTAGTAGCCTATGCTCTTAACCACTACGCCATATGATGGAGGCTATATCAGCCGAAACGTTGTGTTAACAAGAAACAAGATGAGGACAAATATTCGTCAAATGTAAATAATGTAAATAATGTACATAATTACTCATCTCTTAAATATAGAAGTATGTTATTGCTCTTGTTTATGATGCTGATAATATTGCTGATCTTGGTGGCGTTGATGAAGACTGTTGTAGTGGAGTTTATACTATGAGAAGCGATGGAGGTTTTCTGGCTTATGGAGGTTATGATAAGAATGCATTTTAAAAAATACATGAAAAATAAATGAAACAAAATATATACATACATGTGCATTTATGTACGTAGGTAAGTGTGTCCATAAATATAATATGCACATAGGCACAGATGTGGGAGTGCAGTAAGACGCTTGCTTCCCAACCACATGGTTCCGGGTTCAGTCTCATTGCGTAGCACTTTGGGCAAGTGTCTTCTTTTAGCCTCTGGCCGACCAAAACCTTGTCAATGGATTTAGTAGACGGAAACTAAAAGAAGCCCGTCGTTTATATATATATAAAGGAAAGAGTCAAAAGGAAGAGGGTGTACGATCCGACAAGCATATATATATATATGTCTGTGTGTATCTTTGTGTCTATTTTTCCTGCCGTCACCGCTTAACAACCGGTGTTGCTGTGTTTGAGTTCGGCATAAGAGACAGACAGAATAAGCACCAGGATTAGATAAAGAAGTACTGGTGTCAGTTCATTCATTTGACTGAAAGTCCAAAGCGTTGCACCAACATGGACGCAGTCTAACGACTGAAGCAAGTTAAAGATAAAAGATACATATGCGTGCGTACTGATGTATGTCTACACTAACATATTGGTTTCAAATTTTGGCGCGAGGCCAGCAACTTCAAGAGAGGGGTTAAGTCGTTTACATCGATCCCAGTCCACAATTGGTACTTATTGACTCCAAAATAATGAAATCAAAGTCGACCTCGACGTAATTTGAACTCAGAACGTAAAGACGGACGAAACGCCGCTAAGCGTTTTGCCCGGCATAGCTAACCATTCTGCCAACCCGCTCCTTTGCTGTATCTACAAACATTTTTACACGTATGTTCATCTATCAATCAAACTGTGTATATACGAGGTGGTCTCAAAAGGATCCCGGACTAGTCATGCTTAATAAAAAATAACTTATTTACACCATTTACATGTTTTAACATCATATCTTTCGAAATAGTCACGTTGCACAGCAATAAACCGGTTCCAGCGTTCCTGCCACTTTTGGAATCCGGCCTGGAAGTCGTTTTCCGTAAGCAAGTTGAGGACCTTCTTCGATTCGCTAAGGATCTCGAAAACGGTGTTAAAGCGGCGACCTTTGAGCTGCAATTTCATCTTGGGGAAGTGATAGAAGTCTCACGAATAGGGTGGGTGCAGAATTGACACGATGTTGTTTTTGGCGAGAAATTTCACGACTGGGGTGAGCTCAATGAAGGGGTACATTGCTGTCGTGAAGAATCCAATTCTTCGCGCTCGACAGATCCAGTTGCTTTCGCTGAATAACGTTGTAGTGGAATTGAAGATCTGGCCCTGAGGGACGAATTCTTGATGCACAATTCCACCAATGTCGAACAAAGCGATGAGCATGCTCTTGATTGAGCTGCGACTCTGTCTCGTGCCTCCTTTGGTGATGAAGATGAAGGGCTCTTTCATTGTGACGACTACTGCTTCGTCTCAGGGTCGTACCCGCAGACCCAACTCTCGTCACCGATGATCCTCGATATGAAGGATGGGTCATCAGCGGCACGGTTGCAGAGATCTTGACAGACTTCGCCGTGAGGCTCCTTCTGCTCAGTGGTCAGCAGGCGGGGTGCTAGGATACGCTGCATGTTCAATTAAGAAGTTAGGATTACCTTTACGGACCCATACGACAGACCAACCAGCATCAGCAATGTTGATGATTATTTTTCGACGACCCTCATGCACAAGCTGACAATTTTTTCTCCACATTTCCGGGTGTAACACTCGTGGCAGGTCTTCCAGTTCGCTCATCGTCTTCCAAAGATGTTCATCTGCTTTGGAAGTGCCTGTGCCACTCGAAACATTGCGTACAACTCATTGCTTCATCATCATAAGCTTGCTAAAGCATGCTCAATGTCCTTGTAGCAGACTTCCGAAATTTAACACAAAATTTTACGTCGGCGCGTTACAGAATAGTCCGGAAACCTTTTGATACCGTCTCGTATGTATGTATGTATGTATGTGTGTGTGTATATGTGTGTGTATGTATGTATGCATGCATGTATGTATGTATGTATATGTGTATGTATGCATGTACGTACCTATGTATGTATGTATGTATATGTGTATGTATGTATATACGTATGTATGCATGCAAGAATGCATGCATGTATGTATATGTGTATGTATATACGTATGTATGTATGTAAATGTATCTGTACGTATATGCATGTGTATATATGTGTATATATATGTGTGTATATATTTGTAAGTGTATATATGTGTGTATACGTACATATACATATATTTATGCGTGTAATTGTGTGAGTGTGTGTGTGTGTGTGTATGTGTGTATAATGTTTGTATGAGTAAATATAAACACAAAAATGAGGAATAAAGAGCAACAGTGAAAAACGAAGATATAAAAGATAAGAAATAGAAATAGAGGGAAAAACAAGGTAGAAGCCGGTTGAATTAAGAACACTTCAAGAACTGAAGACTGCTAAGTCAATAAAGATGGCTATGAATTTGTTTCATTTCTTTTCATCTTTGCTGCCTCTGCTGTTGTTTAGTAAACATTTGAGACTCTTTTTATTTTCTGCTTTTTCATTTCAGGTTTCGAATAACACTTGACACCGGATGCCAAAGCTGTAATTTTCTAAGAAATTGTTTGAAAAATGTTTGTGTAATCCATAAAATTGCACTGGATTCCGTCATACTCTGGTACAATCCAAGTTCAGAATATGTGACTGGAAAATATATGAACAAACAAATAAATAAAAAATAATGTATCCTTCGTTTCCATATTCTTATACTATGAAATGAAATTGTAGAAAATGCAAGCATTAATATATTTAGAAATATTGGTTTTTGATCTATGCACAACGTTAGAAATTTTGAAGGTAGATATTGAGTCTATTCCATCAATCCCGGTACCTGACAGATACTTTAGTTTTTAGACTATCAAAGAATGAAAAGCAAAGATGACTTCGGAGAGATTTGAATTCTTATTGAACAGCATAGGTGCAAATACAGAGCCTTGCTTGATTCCCTTAGTGACTTGGAATGCAACGGAAGAATCTTCACTGTCCAGCACCCGGGTCGGTATGTTGTCGTAAGGCTGATACACTACTATGCTGATGAATTTGTCTGGGCAGCCGAACTGTCCCAAGAAGCTCTGAAGTCCCTCACAACTGATGGTGTAAAGTCGAAAAGAATTATCGCTTAGCATCTTTTCCCCACAAATCGCTAGATTTGTGGACATCAAAACCAACAGCATCGTTTCTGTTGTTGACGTTGTTGGTGTTGTGATGACGTCATCATCTTTTCGATTTTTCTCCTTCTTCTAAATATGTCTCTTGATATCTATATTACTTTATGTGTCATTACTCCCTTTCTTTTAATAAATATTTGGGGGTGATTTGAGAAAGATTTGGTTGCTATTTTTGACAAGTCAAATGACAGTGAGCGAATCCCTGTAATTATTCTTTTTTTTTTTTAAATTCTATTACTTGTTTCAGTCATTTGACTCCAGTCATGCTGGAGCACCGCTTTCAGTCGAACAAATCGACCCCAGGACCTATTCTTTGTAAACCTAGAATTTATTCTATCGGTCTCTTTTGGGACATAAACACATCAAGATAGGTTGTCAAGCGATGGTGGGGAGCAAACACGGACACACAAATACATACATACATACATACATACATATATATATATATATATATATATATATATACGACGGGATTCTTTCAGTTTCCATCTACCAAATCAACTCACAAGGCTTTGGTCGGCTCGAGGCTATAGTAGAAGACGCTTGCTCAAAGTTGTTGAGGCATTGCATCGTATTTTCCTTAAGACGTTTATTACATAATGACGTTTGTCAATTATTTCTAAATAGATTTCGTAAGCACAAAACAAGCAGTTTTGAAAGGAAGGATTAGTCAATGCTATCATTTCTATACTGGTATACTATTTAATCGATCTTGGAGATGTGAAAGGCAATGTGGACATCAACAGTGTATGTACTCAGAATGTGAAGAGCTTGAAGATGTACCCAAATCATTTTTTTCGACGCTCTGATGATACTGCAGGTTGCCGCCTTAACTGTAGTGTAAATAAGAAATTAAAATTAATATTTTACAATGCACGAATAAAATAATCGTTATATCTTATACAAATATAATTTTTCCATCATCTTGAACCGTTAATCCCTATACATTTTTATTTTCTCTCCGTTTTTTTTTTTTCATTCTCCATTTTTTTTCTTCCTCTAAATCCTTTCTATCGAAGAGCTCAGGCTGGAAACGTCAAATACTTTTCCATTCATCCTGAGCGCTAAACTAATACACCTGCTTGTTGTTCGTACATCTGTCTTCGTCTTTTGTTTTCTGTAGATTTTTTTCATGTACATAATTATAAAAATATAATTACAGTTAAGTACTGCTGGAAATGACCCGCGCCAATGCTAGAAATAGGTGTCAAATACCTACAATCCACTCTACAATTTGTTCTCTATATTCAATCACAGATACGAACGCAAGGGAATGAGCAAGAAAATTCAAAAGATATTGGACAATCCTATACCTCGAGATTTCACGATCTGCAAAAGATTGCTTTGCGATTTTCAGTAGAATACACCATTAATGTATAAACGAAAAATATACGTACCCACTGATAAATTCATCTGCAGTCACCAATGTACACATACATTCCCCGCGTATACATTTCATCTTTCAGCCCATCTCGACCATGTGGATAATGTCAGAATTCATACGGGGTAAATGCAGTCCCGCATTGAAATATTCTGTCTAGAGAACTACAAAATGATCCCGTATGAATTCTGACATTATTCACATGGTCGAGATGGACTAGAAAATGAAATGTATACGCGGCAAAAATATGTGTACATTGGTGACTGCAGGTGAATTTACCGGTGGGTATGTTATTTCTCGTTTATATATTAATGGTTTATTCTACTGAAAAACGGAAAGCAATTTTTTGCAGAGCGTGAAATCTCGAGGTATAGAATTATCCAATATTTTTTGTATTTTCTTGCTCATACCCTCGCGTTCGTACCTGTGGTTGAATATAGAGAACAGATTGTAGAGTGGATTGTAGGTATTTGACACCTATTTCTAGCATTGGCGATGGTCATTTCCAGTAACCCTTAACTGTAATTATATCTTTATAATTATATACGTGAAAAAATTAATATTGCCTATACGAACATTTTTAAATGCTAGGCCATTCACATAATTATTTTATGATTAT
>NC_068996.1:41525506-41527252 GCF_001194135.2 Octopus bimaculoides | reverse complement strand
TATATATATATGTATATGCATATATATAGACATCTATATATGTGTGTGTGTGTGTGTGTGTGTGTGTGTTTATATTTATTCTTTTATTCTTTTACTTGTTTCAGTCATTTGACTGTGGCCATGCTGGAACACCACCTAGAAGGTTTTGTTTTGGCTGAACAAATCGACTCCAGGAATTATTATTTTTAAGCCTAGTACTTATTCTATCGATCACTTTTGCTGATCCGCTAGGTTACGGGGATGCAAGCACACGCACTGGACCACCTTGTCTGGCATAGCTGCAACAACAGATGTGTCACTGCCTCCCAATACAGTAAGAACGCAAGAGCATAAAGAAAACGTGAGCTGTACAAGTTTAGAGCCAAAACCTTGTCTTCATTCCCTGTAGACCACCTGTGACCACCCTACGGCACAACCTTCTGTGCACGCATCGGCCTGATCAGCTGCAGCCGCTCTCACTGTGACGCATATTCTTCTATGAAATGAACTGGTCTTCGTCGACAAAGACGGACGAACATTATTACCTTTACTATTATTATTGATATGGCTATAGTGTGTGTGTGTGTGTGTGTTTTTGCATGTGTGTGTGTGTTTTTACATGTGTGTGTATGTATGCGCGCGCGCGTAACTACAAGGCCATATCAGGAAGCATGGCTTAGTGGTTAGAGTATTGTACTCACGATCTAGTGATCATGATTTCAGTTCCTAGACCGTTGCTCTGCGATCACCCGTTGCTCTGCGATCACTTTGGCATCTAACGCGTGGTACACTCTGTACGTGTTCAAGCAACGTTGATTTGATGTAGAGAGAGTGAGCTAATAATGCACAGCACGAACATATGATGACCATAAACAAATCATTTGTGCAGGTCATTCGGCAAAAAGCTGAACGCTCATCCTACGTGTGAGAGTCCATAATATAGAAACCTCTGTGCGAGCGAGCTGACAGAAACGTTAGCAAGCCAGGCGAAATGCTTAGCGGTATTTCGTCTGCCGTTACGTTCTGAGTTCAAATCCCGCTGAGGTCTGCTTTGCATTTCGGGGTCGATAAATTAAGTACCAGTTACGCACTGGGGTCGATGTAATTGACTTAATCCCTTTGTCTGTCTTTGTTTGTCCCATCTATGTTTAGCCCCTGTGGGCAATAAAGAAATAAGAAACCCCTGTGCATGTACTTACAACTTTATATCCAGTTGATTGCTACATATCGTGTATACATTTCGCATTTTCATCATATATGAACCTGTTAGTAGTGACATGTAAAAAGATGGTTTCCTTATAATGGTTGCATTTCGGTATCTGCAGCTCTACATGTGCGCACACACACACACACACACACACATATATATATATATATATACACATATATGTATACAAATTTAGTAAATGGAGTAAAACGCATATGTTAAAACGTCTTACGATTAAGCTGGTTCCTATGTATTTCACTGAAGAGAAGATTACATCCTTATCAACATCACCTATTCCTATGGAAGGTACAATTTGTAATCTTCGAAACGTATGTTGGAAATAAAAGAATTCACTTAACATATGCGTATTACTCCATTTACTAAATTTTTATATTTACTCAAGTACCCAAAATAACAAGGAGTTTCTACCTCATAAACAGGAGTTACACCACAGTCATTTTGTGATCTTTGCTACCCTGGTATCTATTAACCGATTTATTTTGTCGGAGTTAATTATTAACTTAGAGAAAATAAATGCATATAATATATATATATATATA
>NC_068996.1:41523596-41525467 GCF_001194135.2 Octopus bimaculoides | reverse complement strand
AAATAAGAAGACAAAGAAGTTCTTTGTCTAACAATTGTTTCTATATATACCCTCCCCTGGAAATATCGTACCCTACCAGAACCTAAGATGTGTCTGCGCGCGCGCCCGTGTGTGTGTGTGTGTGTGTGTGTGTGTACGTCTCTTTTACTCGTTTCAGTCATTTGACTGCGGCCATGCTGGAGCACCACCTTTATAGTCGAGCAAATCGACCCCAGAACTTATTCTTTTGTAAGCCTAGTACTTATTCTATCGGTCAGACTGTATACGTTCCTCTATATTTATGCTGTGACCTTGTTAATTGATCTCCGATTTCATTGCCGCCAGTCATATGAAATAAAATAGGAGAAAAAAATGACGAGTTTAGCGGTGAAGGGGCTACTTGTTATACTGTGTCGATGTTGAGAAATATCGAGATGAAAGCATGGCTTGATGGTTAAAATATGATTCATTTCTCTGTATCAATAGAATAAACGTGGCGCTGTTAAAGTTGAATCATGCCAAATCACAGTGTATTGATGACGGCATCGTGTTAGCTTCCATTCCACTTTGAGCTTCATCTGTTTCCAAAAGAAAAGAACGAAAGAAAGGAAGAAAGAAAGAAACAAACAAACAAATAAACAAACAAACAAACAAAGAAGAAGAAGAAGAAGAAGAAGAAGAAGAAGAAGAAGAAGAAGAAGAAGAAGAAGAAGAAGCGTAATTATGTTCTTGTTTTTTGGGGTCTTTTTTTTTCTTTCGATAGTACTGATCCAAAAAGACGACAAAATCCCAGTGTGAGCTTACTTCAATGTCACAAAATAAATAAATAAATAAATAAATAATAGAAAAATAAATTAATTAATTAAAATAAAAGAAATATGTTTAAAACTTCTATAATTTTGTCTAACTATACATAGAATATATCCTTTTAAAACAAAAAAATCTAATTTCGTGACATATTGTGGACCGATAAAAATAAATATAAAGCAACAAGAAAGAAAAAGTAGACAAATCTCCCTCAAATAAGAGCGAGAAAGCGAAATTAGAATTCACGTCTCAATGAAACCATAAAAAAAATATCTTGAAGCATTTTTTGATAGAATAACATGGTAATATCTACGTCGAAAATCTTGTTGATGCAAACTTTCAATGCAAAGAACATTAAACAATTGACCTGCAGACACAAGGCCTGAAATTGAGGAGGAAAGGGTAAATTGATAAAGGCACGAAATTGCGCCACACCCTCTAGTCGATAACTGATGAGGTATTGGAGACATTTTGTGTCTGTTTTCCGGCCGTCTGTGCGCTTAATATATTTTCCCTTCGTCTGTACATTTAATACATGTTTTTAACTTGCCATTCTGTGTCTGCTTTTTGTTTATGCATTTGCTATGTATGTATATATATATATATGGAGATGTACTTGCATAGCAAATGACCTGATCTGAGATCGTGTGATGGAACGAAAACAATTGTAGTGTAGAAGCCATTTAAGAAACGCACAAAGACCCTTAGATTCACTTCGACATTTAAATTTAATTTGCCAAAATATTATCGTCGCTTTGAGACCGCGACCTGTTCACTGACAAAATTCCGTGCTGCATCTGAGAAAGTAACAGTTAGTTCATGAAATGTATGTTTGTATGTATGTATGTATGTATGTATGTATGTATGCATGTATGTATGTATGTATGTGCGTATGCATATGTATACATGCGTATGCATGAGTGCATGCCTATACACATGTATGTTTGTATATATATATATATATATATATGTCTATAAGCATGAATGTATGTACACATGTATGTATACATACATGTGTATAGGCATGCGCACATACATACGCACGTACACATATGCATAGGCACATACATGTACACATACATATA
>NC_068996.1:41521393-41523166 GCF_001194135.2 Octopus bimaculoides | reverse complement strand
GAGAGAGAGAGAGAGAGAGAGAGAGAGAGAGAGAGAGAGAGAGATAGAGAGAGTGAAAGAGAGAGATAGATAGATAGACAGACAGACAGACAGACAGACAGACAGACAGACAGACACATTTGTATACGTGCTTAAATGTTTGTTTCTGTTTTTATTACTTCGGAAATAAATACAGGGATTGCTCATTAGATTAAACCAATCAGAGCGATGCCCAAACATGGCCGCAGACCAACAATAGAAACAAATTACTGGAGATTACTGTCTTATTGAACATAAAATAAGAAGCGCATTTTGGTTAATATTTACTATAAACAGTTAACAGTAGGAGGGAAAAAAATGAAAAATATTTAGATTTTGTTAATGCAGTACTTTGGGGTACAAACTATGTAAAACATACAAAATTGCTATGACACCATAATCCAGTTCATTATGAAGAGTCAAAAGGTAACGACCTCTTTCAGTCATGAATGACCATGGGATTGCACCTAGAAAGTTACCTTTTGAGGCACAAGTCCAGGCAAGGTTGTTTATGAAAGACTAGCAGTCGCCCATGCATATCAGTCTCCATGTTATCCATGGCAAAGGGAAAGGGGCGGATACAGCTTGGCACCAGTGATGTCGCAACTCATTTCTACAGCTGAGTGAACTGGAGCAACGTGAAATAAAGTGTCTTGCTCAAGAACACGACAAACAGGCCGGTCCGGGTATCGAACTCACTACTTCAAGATTGTGAGCCAAATTCTCTAATCACTGAGTCATGCCCCTTCACTACGTAATAGTTAATTAAACTGCAATATGTATTATTTTTTTTTCTTATTTGCTTCAGTCATTTGACTGCGGCCATGCTGGAACACCTACCTTTAGTCGAACAAATCGACCCCAGGACTTAATATTTGTAAGCCTAGTACTTATTCTATCGGTCTCTTTTGCCGAACCACTAAATTACGGGGACGTAAACATGCTAGCATCGGTTGTCAACCTATGGACAAACACAGACACACAAATATACACACATACATACACACACACACACACACACATATATATATATATATATATATGTGTGTGTGTGTGTGTGTGTGTGTGTGTGTGTGTGTGTGTGTGTGTGTGTGTGTGTGTGTGTGTGTGTGTGTGTGTGTGTGTGTGTGTGTGTGTGTGTGTGTGTGTGTGTGTACGAATACGAAAGAATATACGAAAGAAGCCCTTCGTACATACATATATATATTTTCTGTCTACCAAATCCACTCACAAGGCTTTGGTTAGCCCGAGGCTATAGTAGAAGACTTTCCCAAGGTGCCACGCAGTCGGACTGAACCCGGAAGCATGTGGTTGGTAAGCAAGCTACTTATCACAAAGCTACTCCTGCGTAAAATATAACAGTAACACTTCAGATTTATGCCATTGTTTTCTATCAATTTTTACCTTCCATAAAAATCGTTTGCAATAGCATCAGTAGTAATGAACGAAGAAATTTCATAGTATAAACACTCTATTATAGGAAAAAGACTTGAAATTTTATAGGAGGGAGTGCTAGTCAATTACATCGACGCCACTGCTCAAACAATACTTAATTTGTCGACTCCGAAAAGAAGAAAGGCAAAGTATATTTCTGCGGAATTTGAAATCAGAAAGTAAAGCATAAAAAAAATATTGCTAAACGTTTTGTTCGGCATGTTAAGGATTCTGCCAGCTTACCAATTTGAAAGTAATTCTTACTGCTATAGACACTATTATAGACATGAAATGTTGGGGGGGGGGGAGCTAGTCGATTAC
>NC_068996.1:41514061-41518225 GCF_001194135.2 Octopus bimaculoides | reverse complement strand
TATATAATAAGTATTTCATATTAATTCATTTGGTACTTATTGTTGGTTGAGATATATATATCTAATTATTGTTCTACTTACGATCTGACGAGTAGCTATATTTTTGAATAGAACTTATTTTCGATAATTTCAATTGATTTTAATCGATTTAAAATTCTTTTCTATTTGAAAATTAGTTATGAAACACGTGTAATCTTTTTATTTATTTATCTTATGATATTTACTTTAGTTTATATTATACTCATTTATTGTGCTTTTAATTATTAATTTTTCTATATGTGATAGTGGATTTTCATCGATGAGTTCTTGAAAATTGGTTATTTCCCTAAAACTATATATTTTATATATATATATATATATATATATACGCACGCACACACACACACACGTGCACTCAGTATGTATATGAGTGCGTGTGTATATGTATATATATATATGTATATGAGTGTAAGTGTGCGTGTAAGTGTGCGTACATATCCGTGTATGTGCACGTATATGTGTGTGTGTGTTTGTGCCCGCGTGTACGTGTGTGGTGTGTGGATGCGTGCGTATGTGTGTGTACGTGTGTGTGTGTGTGTGTGTGTGTGTGTGTGTGCGTGCGTGCGTGTCTGCGTGTATGTGCACGTATGGGCCGAGTCTTAAAGATCAGCTAGGGACAATCGCATGTGCAACCAACCATGATGAGCAAATCAACAGTACAAAGAAATCAAATGCCAATCCCTTGAAAACGGCAACCATTTTAACATTAGCAGAAACACCATCGCATTATATCTACACATTCATTCAAATCAGTTTGCCAACGGTTCTTCAGCAACATAACACCTTATATAAACTCAATGGCTACTACTAACTCCAGGCCACGACAAATAGAAAGAATGCTCTTGAAGCCAAGAATTTGAATTTACGGAGACAATATTGATATATCGCCTGAGGAAATGCAGCTAGATCTCATAATGCAGGGAAATGATTGTATAATCAAATACCTGCACGCCTGGAGAATTTCGTTGCGTAGAAGCAATTGTAGTGATTGAAAATAAATGTTCAACCGTACTCCTGCATGTTGACTCCAAATTTTTTCAATTATTTATTCACACACGACAGATACCCAAACGCAAACCTAGAAGTACATATAAAACTGCTACTGAATAACACAGAGTGAAATCTGAAGGGGGACGAGCTTTATACTGTACTCTACTACGTTCTTAACAGAATATACTGTAGCTAAATAAATGCAAACACACAGTGTATTTCACTCAGCACAATGCACATGCAGGTGTAATGCGCGCTCTTTATTTAAAAAGAATTGTTAGGGATATAATATTTTTTTACTCTCTTTTACTCTTTACTCTTTTACTTGTTTCAGTCATTTGACTGCGGTCATGCTGGAGCACCGCCTTTAGTCGAGCAAATCGACCCCAGGACTTATTCTTTGTAAGCCTAGTACTTATTCTATCGGTCTCTTTTTGCCGAACCGCTAAGTTACGGGGACGTAAACACACCAGCATCGGTTGTCAAGCGATGTTGGGGGGACAAATACAAACACACAAATACACACATACATGCATATATATATACATATACATATATACGACGGGCTTCTTTCAGTTTCCGTCTACCAAATCCACTCACAAGGCTTTGGTCGACCCGAGGCTATAGTAGTACCAGGGTGCCACGCAGTGGGACTGAACCCGGAACCATGTGGTTTGGAAGCCAGCTACTTACCACACAGCCACTCCTGCGCCTTTATTAAGATTATGTCACGAATTTTTTTACATGTCTTTACAATGAATTCATGAAATTTAAATATTTTATATCTTCATTAGCTTCTGGTATGCTCTGTGAAATTCTAGATCTTGTACGCAATCATAAATTGTTTCATTTTATAATACTTTTACGCTACTTTTCTGTTTTCTCTCCTTCAGTGTTGTTGATTCACCAATCCAAGAATTCCAGTTGTCAACCATCCAGTCTTCTGATTTTTTTTTTCTTTTGTAACGATTCCCGTTGAAAAATTCCGTTTGGTTCGTCCAACAATTTTGAATCTTTTTTAATCTGTCATTCCGCCAGTTACGAAGGACTCATCTAGTAGGTGATAATCCAGAATGTATGGCAGCAGTTTTATTGTTGCATATTTTAGCATATTCAATAATCGATAGCTTAAATTTATAGAAAAGCAAAAGACAACAAGTCTATGAACAACATGCAAGTGTATTAGTTTGACGCTCTGGAAATGTCTTTTACATTTCGAACCTACGCTCTTCAACAGAAAAGAATATGTGAAAATAAACTGAGAGAGAATGAAAAAAAAATTCAGTTTAGCATGGTGAATGATTGAAAAAAAAAAAGACGTGGAAAGAAAGGGAGATAATAATACAAAAAATCGGTTGAATGAAAAGGAGATAATAAAGTGATATTGATCCCAACAAGAGCAGGTGCGCATGCGTAAGTGTGTATGTGAGAATGGTATGTGTGAGTGAGTGAGTGTGTGGGTGCGTAATCTACTGGGGTGGCTTCTTTTTTATATTTGCTAAAAATGCAATAAACAGTAGAAGTAAGAATTTGGAAGTCAGCTGCAAGAATAATGGTTCAGAATGAACTAGTTACCAGTTAATTAGATGCTTTGGCTCTGTCACACAATTGTGATGACCACGCTATGGATTCTCTCAGAAAATAGTTGATTTTGACCTTAAGATCTTTAAGGTTTAGTGTCCCTATTGACACAAACGAAACTAGGATTGACCTTTTAGTTGTTTCCTTGAACCTGAAAACTGATTCCTGTAAATCTTTCCATAATCCTACAGAAAATCTCAACTATAATAATAAGCACTTCTGTCACACACGTATTGTATTTAAGAACTTAATTTCAAACACTAACCCTAAAATTACATGTCTTTCTTTATGTAGAGAAATATTTGAAAAGGCTTGCCTCTATCATAATAAGGCTTCAGTGAATAATCTTTTATTACCCTCCATCTGGTGATAAGAAAAGGACACGTAAAATTTTATGATTCGCCCTGTCCTTTTCTTTAAATGTTAGGACAAATGTAGGTAAAAGACTCAGACACTTATTAGATAATCACTTTCCAAGCAACCATAAATATAGAATAATAGTTAATAGGTACATGGCTAGAATCACGCTTTCGTGCCCCCACCCCCTACCCTACCCTAGTGTAAAGATTTATATCAATAAACAACCTATGGCTCAGATCTGTCCTGGATGCACTTTCAGAGATAAACCTAATAGTCCTCTTGGACAGGCATAAGATACATCCTCTGTTGTTTACGAAGCACAGATATCAACAAACTAAGGGTACGGCCGGACAGAATTCAAGCGTTACACAAGATCAGTGTGACGAAAATTTAAATCCTGATAAAACAACTATCTTTTGCCTTTTAGACACAGGAAGTAGAGGCATACAACAACACTCTCGACATGAATCCGGAAATTTAGGAACGAAAACGTCAGATACAACATCAAATAGAAGATCGTTTCTAAGACCAAACCGTATTTGATATGTTCCTTTGAAAACTTTCATGTTTCCAAAAACAAAAAAAAAACAAAAAAGATTCAAAATCTTCAGCGACTGTGTAAATTCCAGTAACGACGTTTTGTTTCTTTATGTTCACATTTCAAAAAATATATCTTAGCGGAATCTTTTTCTTAAAATCCCACAGAATACATCATAAACCATTCCAGTCTGGCTTATGTACTATTGATAACCATAGGACATTGGTTATGTTTATTGCGGGCTTCATTATCTCCCTTGTAATTTTCTTTCTGTCTTTTTCTAAATACTTATTCTCATTCATACGTCAGTTGCAGCGAACGCACTTAATAAACCTTCGTGTTGCTTATAACAGCTTGATAAATGGCGAAATATATCAATATTACATTTCGGTCAGAAAAATCTTGTTTAGTTGCATTTCACAAGGCTTTGAATTGCCCCAGGCTATAATAGAAGATATTTGCTCGCATTGCTCCGCAGTAGGACTGAACCCGAAATCATGTGTATGTATGGAAGACAAATTTCTTACCATACAGGCACGCCTGCGCCTATCTCTTATGTGTATGTGTGTACATGTACACGAATACAACCATAGACACCTGTTATATATGTATTCGTATACACACACACGCACACACACACACACACACACACACAC
>NC_068996.1:41512513-41513055 GCF_001194135.2 Octopus bimaculoides | reverse complement strand
GAGAAACTATAATAACGGTAAAGTGATAACAGCAAAAGTTAGTTCAGTAGTTCACTCAATAATCATAATAATAATAATAATAATAATAATAATAATAATAATAATAATAATAATAAAAATTATTATTATTATTATTATTATTATAATTATAATAAAAATGATAATGCTAATTTCATTTATTTGCCACAAGAGTGAAGGATGAGGGGTCAATACGGGGACAGACATCAAGTGCGGGGTCTTACATATAATAAAATCATTAAAAAAAAGTATACACGGGGAAGGAAGAAACATATACATAGCATAGAAGGGTGAAAAAAAGTGGGGACAGGATAATAGAGATGTGGCCCTCCTGATACAGGAAAGCCTCAAGGGATAATCGAGGAACCCCACTGACCGAGATTTCTCTGAAATCCTATGAGCAAGTGCCCTCTTCAGTTCCTTCTCTCCGACTCAAAGGTCTACACTGAGAGTGGTACCATCCACTTTTGCCAATTTTGCAACTTTCACCCACCTTTCAATAAACTCACTCGAGGACAGCACTT
>NC_068996.1:41511421-41512413 GCF_001194135.2 Octopus bimaculoides | reverse complement strand
TGGGACAGTCATATCAATGAGGAGGCATGATTTTTGGCTGAAGTCTTTCAATATAATATCTGGCCTATTTGCATCTATCTTTCTATCAGTTTGAATGGTGAAGTTCCAGAGGAGTGCGATCTGATCATTTTCAAGTACTGGACGGGGTTTGTGTTCACACCAATTTTTATCATGGGGCAGGTTTTTGTAAGTTACCCAGTGAATATATTGTGCAGCACTAACATGCCTATTGAGATACTCTGTAGTAGTAGTAGTAGTAGTAGTAGTAGTAGTAGTAGTAGTAGTAGTAGTAGTAGTAGTAGTAGTAGTAGTAGTTTTAAATTTTGTCACTAACCTACCCTAATGAAGTACCAGGCATTGGCTTTCATGACTTCTAATCTTAACTGATTGGAGGTTTTATCATGTACATTGTTTTGTCTTGGTATAAAAGATGAGCTACAGCAAATATTCTACTTAATACCACAGATTTGCTTGTCAGTGGTTTGGCCTTAACCAGTTGAGCATGTCCGTTAGTGGCTGACGATATGTGCATCTCTGATCACGAGCAGAAGTAGTGGGGGAGCATCATAGCCATGTGTTGAGAGGAATTCTTTGGGGTTTGAATAATTCACCTTTGGAAACATGGGTGTTTCGTTCAACATCCTTAAACAACCCTTATTCAGGGACCTTTTGAGTGGGATGGGCTGCTCAACCTGAAGAAAATTCTAACTAGGCCCCACATGCAAGGTCATGCGCTGTTTATCTTGATATGAGATCACCATGTTGCGCACATATGGTTGTGATGCATGTGCCTGGTGTACCCTTATCAGACGGGTAGTCATGATGGATATACTGGACTTCATATATTTTACCCCAGTTTCACTTTGATGGCATTCTTTGCTCTCTCACTCAATAATAATAATAATAATAATAATAATAATAATAATAATAATAATAATAATAATAATAATAATAATAATAATAATAATAATGATGATGATGATGATGATAAT
>NC_068996.1:41505534-41506515 GCF_001194135.2 Octopus bimaculoides | reverse complement strand
AGAAGAAGAAGAAGAAGAAGAAGAAGAAGAAGAAGAAGAAGAAGAAGAAGAAGAAGAAGAAGAAGAAGAAGAAGAAGAAGAAGAAGAAGAAGAAGAAGAAGAAGAAGGGAACTCTTGTTGATAATGCTGTTATACTCGTTATTGTCAAGCAACCTTGTGACATTCAAAAGATCGTGGGGTTTATCATATTGGATATGTACACGTGAACACATGTACAAAAATTGCAAAAACGTTTTGTGGATAATTTCTGAGTAATTTTGTATAATATTTTGTTGTTGCTGTTGCATTTTTATTTTTATTGTTTCTACATTTCTTATTGGTTTCGTTTGCCGTTTGTAATTTCTTTTTTCTATCTTTTTTTATTTTTTTAAATTTTGCTTTGTTTCTTTCCATCGCCATCACTTTTCATCAGAGATTAATCTTATTTTATTGTATTTTTCTGTTTTCTTTATATCCATATCATCGTTTACTTCGTTGATCCCTGCTTCATTTTTACCCTGTCGTTATCGTTCGTTGTGTTTGTCGTTTAACATTACTCCCTCATTTCTTTAACTGATTTCCGACTTCCTTTTTCGTTGAGAGGAGAAGACAAAAATTAAACATAATAAGTAGGAAAAAAAATGAAAGAAAGAAGAAAGACAACTTATACAATATGTAAGAGCAGACCGCTTCTGGACATCTTAGATAGGGGTCATATTTCTTCTCAATGTGTTTATTTGTCTCCCTTTTAAGCTCGCCCTTGAAATGCCAGTAAGTTTATTGTTGTGGTTGAAACAGTGGTAATGGTGGTAGTAGAGGCAAAGCTGTTTCAGATTAGCTTACTGTTTGGTGGTAGTATTGATGATGATGGTGGTGAAAATTGGGACTGTTGTTGCAGTTATTGTGGCTTATTATTATTATTATTAGTAGTAGTAGTAGTAGTAGTAGTAGTAGTAGTAGTAGTAGTAGTAGTAGTAGTAAACTACTACTTCTTCTTCTGCT
>NC_068996.1:41505073-41505524 GCF_001194135.2 Octopus bimaculoides | reverse complement strand
CTACTACTACTACTACTACTGTTATTATTATCATTATTATTATTATTATTACTATTATTATTATTATTATTATTATTATTATTATTATTATTATTATTATTATTATTATTATTATTTTATTATTAAGGTGGTGGTCTGACAGAATCGTTAGCCCGTCGGGCAAAATGCTTAGCGGGATTATGACCGCTCCTACGTTATGAGTTCAAATTCCGTTGATGTTGACTTTGCCTTTCATCCTTTCGGGGTCGGTGAAATAAGTACCAGTACGCACTGGGGTCGATGTAATCAACTCGCCCTTTCTCCAAAATTTTAAGCAGGCATTGTGCTTATAGTAGAAAAGATTATTATTATTATTATTATTATTATTATTATTATTATTATTATTATTATTATTATTATTATTATTATTATTATTATTATTATCATTATGGTTTTACTTCTCAGAGCGCTC
>NC_068996.1:41500122-41502280 GCF_001194135.2 Octopus bimaculoides | reverse complement strand
TGATGATGATGATGATGATGATGGTGATGATGATGATGATGGTCGTGGAGGTGATGGTGGTGATGGTGATGGTGATGATGTTGATGATGATGACTATGACGATGATGATGATGATGACGACGACGATGGCGACGACAATGATGGTGATGATGATGGTGACAATGATGAAGATAATGATAATGAATATGATTAATATTGATAATGATAATGATGTTGTTGATGATGATGAAGAGGAGGAGGAGGAGGAGGAGGAGGAGGATGACGACGACGACGACGACGATGACAACGACGACGGTGGGTGATGGTTGTTGTGATGGTGATGATAGTGATGAGCGTAGGGCTGATGGTGATGATGATGATGATGATGATGATAGTAGGGAAGGTGGTGGTAGTAATGATGATGGTGGTGATGGTGATGGTGATGGTGAGAGTGACGATCATAGGGCTAGTGATTATGCAGCTGAGGATTAAAAACTAAACGAAAAGCAAGTATCCCCAATATTTGAAGATAAACAAGGAGAGAATTATTATAGAAATGTATAACAACAAAAATGACCAACAACGAAACGACAAACAACAACGACTACAGCAAAAACAACAACAACAGCACAATAACAAATCGACACAAACATCTATAACAGCAACAGCAACAAAAGTTTATGACAGAAAATATTTTTTTAAAAAATGACAATATAAAATAAGAAACATCATCGAAAAAAAATATAGATATAGAAACGTAGACATTATTTAAATAAAATATAGAAAAATCTAAAAAATAGATGACATTCATATATGTGTTACATGTGTAAAAGTGCTGGCTGTTGAAATGGTGCAAAGGTAAATTGCATATGTACACGTTGTCCCGCATTCGAAGCGAAAAAAACTACAAAGCTGGTTAAAAACAAACTGACGAGGAAGCCATTACGAGAGAACAAAGCGCGGGAAAAAAGGTTACTTTGTTCTTGGATAATTAGAGAATTAGCTTTCCTTATAAAGTCCTAGAAAAATAAGTAGAAACACAGAACAAACAAAAAACAAAGAAGAAGAAGAAGAAGAAGAAGAGGTGGTGGCAGTGGTGGTTTTGGTTTTGGTGGTGGTGGTGGTGGAAGAACAAAAGCACTGAAAGGATCTTTAGAGACAGGTTGAGTGGGACATGTGAAATTGCACAGGTGTTCTGTATGTTGTGTGTGGTATAAAATGTACGTCGTCTGCTCATATAAATGTATAAAGCAGTATATAACTGCGCATGTTGCCTGAGTATATACAGCTAAATGTATGTACATATATGCATATACACGTGTGTGTGTGTGTGTGTGTGTGTATACACACATATCTATATATGTGAGTGTGTGTGTTTGCATGAACGTATAAGCGTGAGTGCGTGTGTGGGAACAGAGAAAGAAAAGTGAACGATAAAGTTGACTGAAGAGAAAAAAGAGAAGTGCATGCAACCAGACAGCCGAACCAGAAAGAAAGAAAGAAAAACAGAACTTCAAAAATTGTCAAAAAATAGATTTCAACCCGTACAATTAAATAAAAGTTACATACGTTGGTAATAAAGGAAGAGAAATCCGTGTGCGTTTACTTACGAGGGTATGTAACTATACACCCACTCACACACGCAAACATATATGCTCACACATACATACATGCATTCATACATATATGTGTGTATATATGTATGTATGTATGTATGTATGTATGTGTGTATGTATATGTAACTGTTTGGACTTTAGGGCGTATGTCTATTGGTATGTCGGTCGATTAAAGCACATTAAACGTTTGGGCTACCTCATGTCATCCACAGTTACGATATAATTTTCACTGGAACTACGTCAGGAAATCCGCAGTGTTTATTGAGTTTATAATTGACGGAGGAAATGGAAGATGGATTTGACCCATCGTCCGTTTCCTTCATTACTTATATATATATATAAGTGTAAAATTCGACACCATTTCTGTGTGTGTATGTGTGTGTGTAGGTACAGGCGTGGCTGTGTGGTAGATACTTGCTTCCCATCCGCATTGTTCCGGGTTCAGTTCCCTTCTGTGGTAGCTTGACCAAATGTGTTCTACAGTTACCTTGGGCCGACCATAGGATTTTGAAGTGTATTTGGTAGAGGGAAGCTGAAAGAAGCCCATCGTATATATATATATA
>NC_068996.1:41496171-41498652 GCF_001194135.2 Octopus bimaculoides | reverse complement strand
ATATATATATATATAAAAAAGACGGGCTTCTTTTAGATTCTGTCTACCAAATGCACTCACAAGGCTTTGGTTGGCCCGATGCTATAGTAGAAGATACTTACCTAAGGTACCACGCAGAGGAGCTGAACCGGAACCATGTGGTTCGTAAGCAAGCTTCTTACCACACAGCCACGTCTGCGCCTATATGTATGTGTGTGTGTGTGTGTGTGTGGTGTGTATGCATATTTATGTATACACATACATATTTATGACTTGCAGGGATGCGTTATTTCATTATGCAACCATAACATACTATAGAGTATATTAAGTGCCTTTTTATAAACATCCGTATTCTCCTGTGTTAGCAGTGCGGTTTATATCTCTGTACAGAGATTCTATAGAAATCATAGACAGCACTGATTTTTGTTACAAAATGTCCAATCCGAGACGTCAGATGTAAACAAACAATGAGATCGAAGATGAAAAAAATTGTAATGGACCATTTTTCGGGAGATTGTGCCACTTCTTCTGCACCCATCTAACCGCTTAATCATGCGCGGGCATATTGCTTAAATAGCCACTAAATACAGTGGCGCAACGTTACGGGGCCGAATATAAAACAAATAGAGAGAATACACCACAAGGGACAAGTGGGGTTTTGTAACAATGTCGAGTATATAATGAATAATAATAATAATAATAATAATAATAATAATAATAATAATAATAATAATAATAATAATAATAATAATAATAATAATAATAATAATGATTAACAATACAATTAAACAAAAAAAACTCCCCCACAAAGTGTAGTTTCTGGCAGGAACAACCGAGGAACCCAACAGTTCCTGGTTACCCCGTTTCGAGCTGTTTCAATTTATGGCTACTCCAGCGGTACGTCACTATTTTTCGGTTGAAGCTGCTAATGTTTCAGGTGGTGGAGACAGCTCTTCCCATCTCCCATCGATTTTTCTAAATTTCGATGCTTTGTCACCTTGAGAGAAGGCAAATTGTTCTTTTTGAGGGGCAGCGCCGGTGAAAGAAGTCTTATTATTGTTGTTATTGGTGGAGCTGTAGCTACTTCTACTGTTGCTATTATAACTACTTCTACCGCTCCTCCAACTACTGCTACCGCTCCTCCAACTACTGCACTTACACCACTATCGTTGTTCTTGCCGCCACCGCTTGAGTTGCTGTCAATGCTGCCACTACTTTTACCATTGTCGCTGCTATTGCTACAATCTTTGTCACCTTCACAGTTCATGCTGCTGCCTCTGCCATGTCACCACTACCGCTGTCGCTTCCACTACCACCACTACCGCTGTCGGTGCTACCACTGCTGTTACTTCTGTTATTGTTGTCGCCATCACTCTTACTACTGTCATCCTCTAGCTACACTTGACGGTATAGACTTTAGCCTGTTTACATCTCTTTTGTCTCCTCCCCTTCTCCTGCATTTTTTGTAAGAGAAAGAAGGGGAGGAACGTATTCGGTTGTAAGAGGACTGAGGTGGGGAGAAAATGTTTTTTTTTTCTTTTAAATGTTTTAAGGTGTACACCACCATCTTGTTGAATTTGATATTTTTAAACACCTTTCAAGCGATTTTCTGGAGCGCCGGATTTTGTCCTTTGCGGGGGCCAAACAAACGCAGAAAACCTAGTAACAAGTTCCTGAACTTAGAGCGTTCGAAAACACGTCCGTCGTACTCAACAGATAACAACAACAACAACAACAGCAGCAGTAATAATAATCCTTTCCACAATAGGCACAAGGCCTTAACTTTTGTGGAGGGGTTAATCGAATACATCGACCACAGTACTCAACTGATACGTATTTCATTGACCCCGAAAGGATGAAAAGCAAAGTCGACCTCGGAATAATAATAATAATTGATAATGATAATAATAATAATAATAATAATAATAATAATGATGATGATGATGATGATGATGATGATGATGATGATGATGATGATGATAATAATAATAATAATAATAATAATAATAATGATAATAATGATAATGAGTATTCTTTGCGATCATAATATAGCGGCGAAAGAATTTGACAAGATCAGTAAATATAAAGACTTGCTAATAGAAATTGAAAAAATGTGGCACCTGAAGGCGACTACCGTACCAGTGATTGTAGGCTCTCTAGGAATGATAAAAAAAGGTACTGAAACCTATTTGAAAATGATACCAGGCTTACCATCCCTACAGGAAGTGCAAAAAATCGTGCTAACTGGAACGACTCATGTACTGAGAAGAGCATTATCGCTGTGAAAACAACATTCATTCATGATTTTTTTTTAAATACGTTTTACCTATGTATTTGCGTGTGTAAACTGGGAATGCATACAATGAGCTTCTCCGCCTTAGGTGTACGGAAAACACTCGGCGAGAAATGGAAGAAAATTTGAAGATGGAAGAAAAAACATAATAATAATGATAATAATAATAATAATAATAATAATAATAATAATAATAATAATAATAATAA
>NC_068996.1:41488798-41495015 GCF_001194135.2 Octopus bimaculoides | reverse complement strand
ATATATATATATATATATATACATATATATATATATACCCGGGCTTCCTTCAGTTTCCGTCTACCAAATCCACTCACAAGGCTTTGGTCGGCCCGAGACACTTGCCTAAGGTGCCACGCAGTGGGACAGAAGCTGGAACCATATGGTTCGTAAGCAAGCTACACAGCCACAAAAGAACATGAACATTTTTTTTTAGTAAACCTTTTTCAACTGTCACTGATAAAATCAGTAGATTAAAGATGTTCAATCGGAAAAGTAACAAAAAGAAATTAATCAAAGGAGAAAACCAAACAGAAAAATTCATCATTTTTCGATAAAAATATTTGAAACAAACTTAAATTCTTAGTGAACGCTATTTTTGTCAATTTAGAGGAAGTATGATTATGTACAGTACGAAAATTTGTGGTTTAAATTATATTATTTGACCAGTGATGGTGCCGGCGGCACGTTGTATCCTTGAGCAAGTCACTTTATTTTAAGTTGCTTCAGTCCACTCAGCTAACAAAGAGATGAGTTATACCTGTAATTCAAAAGGGCCAACTATGTCACATTCTGTGCCACGCCAGCTCTCCCTGAAAACCACGTGTGTGTGCAGTGCTCATCACCTGCACTTTAATTTCATGAGCAGGTTGTTCCGTTCATCGGATCAACTGGAACTCCTCGTCGTCGTAACCGACGGAGTGTCACATGAATATTATTTGACCAGATGTTACCTGTATTGACTACACTTTCTATTGGAGATAAATAGCGGTTAATGAATCGTTTCAAAAACGTCGCTTGCTCAATGCATAGTTTCCTTATTTATATATTTATTTAGAAAAAACTGAGAATCAGATATATCAGAAATGTGTGAGTGTACTTATTTTGTGCTTGTGTGTGAGCGCGCGAGAGTACGCGTGTGAGTATGCGTACTTGCTTGTGTGTGTGTGTGTGTGTGTGTGTGTGTGTGTGTGTGTGTGTGTGTGTGTGTGTGTGTGTGTGTGTGTTTGTGTGTGTGTGTGTGTGTGAATGTGTGCTTGTGTGCGTGGATGGTTTTGGGGAGAGATAGGAGGAAAGCGAGAGAGAGAGAGAGAGAGAGAGATAGAAAGAGGGAGAGAGAGAGAGAGAGAGAGAGAGAAACTAGGTGCCATATATTTCTACAGAAATAACAAATATTGATTTTAAATTTTGACACAATTTCAGTGATTTCGAGGGAAGGGTTATGTCGATCACATCGACCCGTGTTAGTCTGGTACTTATTTTAGGTTGCAAGGCGAATGTAACCTCAGTGTAATTTAAGCTCAGAATGTGAAGACGGACAAAATACTGCTAAGCATTTTGCCCGGCGTGCTAACGGTTCTGCCAGTTCGCCACCTTAGAAATAGCAAATATTAACAGTGAAAAATCATGAAAAGTATCTACATACTGATTTATTATGTGAAACTGACTCACTTAGAGTGAACGATTATTATTTTTCTGTTTCGAAATTTATATGCCAAAGTATATATATGTTAGTGAAGGTGCATGGCTCAGTGGCTAGAGCGTCGGGCTGACAATCATGAAAGGGTGAGTTCGATTCCCGGACCGGGTTGTTTGTTGTGTTCTTGAACAAGACACTATTTCACGTTGCTCCAGTCACTTAGCTGTAGAAATAAGGTGTGACGTCACTGGTGGCAAGCTGCATCGGACTTTGCTTTTCCCTGGGATTTGAAAGGGGACACTGAAATTCATGGGTGAATGCTGGTCTTCGATAAACAACCTTGCCTGGTCTTGTGCCTAGGAGAGTAACTTTCTAGGTGCCATCCCATGGTCATTCATGGCTAAAGTGATTTTTTACGCTTTAATATATAGCTTATATTCCCGTATTTAAATATTATTTTGGTTTAACTGCGAATCCTTTTAACACAAGATCTAATCAATATCAGTGTTCATTTAGAAAACCTGATCTAAGTATTAACATGAAATAATTGCTGAAACTATAAATTGTTATGAACTGCATAGCGGAGAATAACTAATCGGGCTGTATTATATGTATTTTACTGAAGGCGTTAATATTTTTGTTTCGTAAGATTTCTTAAGCACTCGTTATAAATTAATATCTTTTGCTGACATAAACCAAAATAATTGCTGAGATATTTTTAAACGGCTAGCGAATAGGTACCTATTAATTTCCAACTTAACCATAATTCAATCATTTCCAGGAATGTTATTATTGTTGTGATTCTGGATATACTAAATTTTATCTTTATATCCAGCTTCAGATAATGCATGGTTATACCAATTTTGATTTTGTTTACATACATCCTCATTGGTTGAAAGTCTCGAAATACGAGTAGATATATTTTTAATGATACAATTTATTATGCTTCATGAATGATTTGAATTTTTATTTACATATCTGAAGCTCTCATTAGGCTAACCATAAGGTTAGCATAGCTCCAAGGAAGTTAACACTAGTAGTCATTTTCTGTATTTTCTATAGCGATAGAAAGACCACAAACATAAAAAAATTTGAAAAGATTTTTATAGACCTTTTTAAATTAACCATATTATATCTATATACAGTGAATAGAGTGTCATCTCTATATAACCCCCCTCCTAATTCAGGAAATTCATTATGTATACAATTAGGAATATAAATACTTGGTTACTTGAGCCGAATTGCTGGACTCTATGATAATATCGAAACAATCAGTCCAATCAGTTCTAATCCAATACTTCATATCGAATACAATTATGGTTTTACTAACCGCTAGTAAAAACCATCAGCCTCACATTTGGATAACTCTGAATTCGTCATAGCGAAAATTGATGCTTTATTCTGTAGGATAGGGTTGATGGGTGAGTAATAATTGGAAATATCCAACTGAATGTTAGAGAACCAGTCAATAACTTCCAATGAATTTTCCCATAAAGATAAACTAATATATTGTTTGAGCCAAGGAATATGTTTGTTAATAATAAATTTACTGATCTTATCAATAACCGATTCCGATGAGCAAATTAGTCTAACTTGTGGATCGGTATTAAAATTAAGTTTGTTGTCTTTTCAATTAATTCCAGATGTTTTGGGAGTGTGAGATTCACTTTGATCCCTAACTTGTAAATCTTCAACAATGTCTTTCACATTAAAGTTAAGGATTAGTAAATTTTCTTTGGAGGTTATTTTATAATCCTTGTAATTTGTTTTTTGATAAATATCTTTCTGATTCTAAATAATAAAGATTTCCAGTTTTATCCGCATGAACAATAGGACAAAAATTAAAGAAAATGCCACGGAAAAGACAATCAACGAGGAACAAGTAAGTTAAATAACGGTAACAGATCGTATTGATTCATTGTCTCTCAGTCAGTGAATTGTCCTTTTTAATTTTTATAGGATGAATTCTAATTATTGTAGAATAAATTCAGTAAAAAAAAACAAAAAACATACTTAATGAGTAAGAAGAGGTGCATAAGTTCGGAGTAATTTTGAAAAATATGTTTTCTAGGTGATTAAACAAATCGTTGTAGTTAATATACAGATAATAAGATGAGGACAGTGATAATGACCAAGATGATGCTGATAATGATGAGGAGGACAATAATGATGATACTGATGATTACAGTCACAGTAATAATTATAATATTATTAATATTATTATTGTTGTTGTTGTTGTTGTTGTTGTTATTATTGTTGTTATTATCATAATCACCATCGTCGTCGTCGTCGTTGTTGTTGAATTATCATAATCATCATCATTATCATCAACATTACAACAACAACAATAACAACAACAATGATAATCACTTTAAGCAATCAACTAAGGTTCTCGGCTGATGTAATTTTGGGGTTTTCTTTGACTTTATTAAGATATTATTATTGTTTTCTGTGATGACAAGTCAACGCAACCGCTGCCGATATGATAATCAGTTGAGTGGGCAAAGAACACGCAGCAGTTCCGAGCAGATCGACTGGTTCCGTCTGGGATTAACTTCAAAATAGTCTCCACCTAATCACGATAGACAGGACACGCATTCGCTCTCTTAATAACAGTCTTGACAAGACATTGAAAGATAGCCGAAGTATACGGAGAGAGAGAGAGAGAGAGTGGGGGGTTCGGGAAAAGTGAGAGAGCTAGAGAGGGAGAGGGAGAGAGAGAGATGTAAAGAGAAACAGATGGGTTGCAATGAGTGGTGGCGGAAATATGGAAATAGATTCTGTAATAACGTACGAGAGAGAGAGAGAGAGAGAGAGAGAGGAAGTATTCATCGTGAAATATTAAGATAAAACCTTGGTTTCCTTCGTTTCCCATATTTCTATCATTTTGATTAATACTTTCCTTATCTGCTTCCCCTAATTTCTTTCTCTGCCTTTCTGTCATTCATTTCTTTTTTTTTGTTTTGTTTTTGTTTCTTTATTTCTGTCATTCGTTCGTCCTTTCTTTCGTTATTTCTTTAGATCCTTCTTTTAGGCTTCTCCGTCATTTCTTGTCTTTTGGTAATGAACTTCCTAAAGCCGTTACAAATTTGATTAAGTATCTGTTAAGATCTCTATAACAGCAGACGGTTCGTGGAATAACAAGAAACGTTGTAACTATTTATCAGAAAGTACCATTGTGATCGTCTTAATTATTGACAACCATTATAATTATAAGCATCTTAATCATCAGAAATATAAGCACCACCACCACCACCACCGACTCCAACGCTGCCGCTGCCGCCGCTGTCGCTTCTGCCGCTGCTACCACCGCCGCCACCACCGTCACCACTGCCACCACTATCACCATCATCATAATCATCATCACCATAATCGTCGTCGTCGTGTAGTCATCATCATCAACACCATCGTCATCTTCGTCATGGTCGTTGTCATCGCCGTGGGTGTGAAATTCGTTCCTTTGTGTCTGTGTCTGTCCGTCTGTTTCTCTCTCTCTCTATCTCTGTCTGGCTCTCTCTCTCTTTCTCTCTCTCTCTCTCTCTCTCTCTCTCTCTCTCTCTCTCTCTCTCTCTCTCTCTCTCTCTCTCTCTCTCTCTCTCTCTCTCTCTCACTCACTCACTCACTCTCTCTCTCTCGCTCTCCCTTTCACTCTTACTCTTTTTGAGTTGGTTCCATTAGAAGAGACAAGAGAGAAGTGTTCACACTGCAGACCAGCCAATCCTGTCTGCACAATTTATGCAAAAAGAACAAGAACTATCTACTCTGTCCACGATAACAGTGTCAAATGATGATGATGATGATGATGATGATGATGATGATGATGATGATGATGATGATGATGTTGGTGGTGGTGGTGGTAGTGGTGGTGATGATGATAATGATGATGATTATGATGATGGCAGCAACAATGATGATTCGGATGAGGGTGACGATGAATATAAGGATGATGATGATGATGATGTTGAAGACGACGACGGTGACGATTATTATTATTATTATTATTATTATTATTATTATTATTATTATTATTATTATCATTATTATAAGAAGAAGAAGAAGAAGAAGAAAAAGAAGAAGAAGAAGAAGAAGAAGAAGAAGAACAACAACAACAACAACAACAAGAACAAGAAGAAGAACAAGAACAAGAACAAGAAGAACAAGAAGAAGAAGAAGAAAACCAAGAAGGAGGAATAAGAAGAAGAAGAAATAGAAGAACTTGAAGAAGAAGAAGAAGAAGAAGAAGAAGAAGAAGAAGAAGAAGAAGAAGAAGAAGAAGAAGAAGAAGAAGAAGAGAAGTGGAGGAGAGAGGAGAGACAGCAATATTAACTACAACGATATGTTAATTACGGTGAAAGCTGTAACAATTACGACGAGAAGAATACCAGTAAAAAGAACAAAACAAAAAAAAAAGATTTATAGCAGTCAGACGTTTCAGCTGTAACAACGAATACCATAACTCGACTTGCTAAGTTGTTTTCCAAAGCACAGCCTATCTCTCTTTACTCTTTTTACTCTTTTACTTGTTTCAGTCATTTGACTGCGGCCATGCTGGAGCACCGCCTTTTTAGTCGAGCTAATCGACCCCAGGACTTATACTTTGGAAGCCTAGTACTTATTCCATTGTTCTCTTTTTGCCGAACCGCTAAGTTACGGGGACGTAAACACAGCAGCATCGGTTGTCAAGTGATGTTGGGGGACAAACACAGACACACAAACACATACACACACATACACACACATACATATATATATATATATATATATATATATATACATGTATACGACGGGCTTCTTTCAGTTTCCGTCTACCAAATCTAC
>NC_068996.1:41486257-41488273 GCF_001194135.2 Octopus bimaculoides | reverse complement strand
AAAAACTAAGTTCTAGGGCTGATTCGTTCTACTAAAACCCTTCAATGTGGTGCTCCAGCATGGCCACAGTCAAGTGGCTGAAGCAAGTAAAAAAAATTATATATATATATATATATATATATATATATAGAGAGAGAGAGAGAGAGATAGATGGGCTTCTTCCAGTTTCCGTTAGACAAATCCACTCAGTAGGCTTTAGTCAGCCTGGTGCTAATGTAGAAGACACTAACCTAATGTGCTACGTGGTGAGACTGAACACGGAACAATGTGGATGGAAAGCATGCTTCTTACCACAGAGCCACGCCTGCGCCTATATGCAGAATATTTGGTAATAAAGTTGGGATGCTCATAGACAGAACGCTTTTGATCATCTGTCCGAATGATCCATTAAAAATATCAACAACAATAACAACAGAACAACGACAAATAACCAGGAAAAGTGCTCTTACGCGGTCGCTCGACTTGCTAAAATTAGTAACCAAATCTTCACAGAAACTAGTTTTTCCCTTCCATCTTAAAAAATAGGCGGATACATTAACCCTTTCGCATACAAATCACTCTGTGCACAATTTTATTTAATACCATTGTTTTGAATTAAGTTAATATCCTGCATTATCTCGTAGCCTCGAGTCTTCGATGAAGTTTATGATAGTTTATTTTCAGAATATCATTATAAAGTAGGTTTGAATGTTGCTGAAGACTTCAAGTACTTAGGTGTTTTGGTGAGCATTTCGAAAGCACAAGCATGGACAGCCTGTCACAAACCAAAATCTGGATCTCCAGATTGTCCAGGCAAATCAAAATGAAACTGTTCATTGCAAGTGTTGAATCAGTGCTGTCATAAGCCAGTGAAACATGGACACTGATAAAAAAAATTATCAAATGGGCTAAATGAATGCTACACAAGGATACTACGAATAGACTTAAAAGTGAAATGACAGCAACATATGACAAATGAATTGCCCTTATGGAAACCTGCCGAAAGTTATAGAAATTGTCAGGTAAAGACGGCTACGACTACTTGGTCACTGTGTGCGCTACTCTAAACTGGTAGCATCCAAATTAGTCTATTGGAACACACTTCATGGAAAACGTTGTCATACTTACATCGAAGACTTGATTGAAGATACTGGCCTAGAATGTATCCCAGATCCTGAGGCAGAGATGATGGACCGAGAAGTGTGGTGGGTGGATTGTATACCTACAGTCCAAATGGGAACCCGACCATAATTATAATAATTAAATGAGGGGCAAGATCTGGTCAAAACAGAATATTTGGACCAGATATGACCAGTTTAACTGCTATCAAATTAAACATACTTTGTCCTAGATGATTTTTCTTTTAACTTTTATCTTTTACATGTTTCAGTCATTTGACTGCTGCTATGCTGGAGCACCACTTTGAACAAATCGACCCTGGAACATTTTTTAAAGCCTAGTACTTATTCTATCGGTCTCTTTGGCCGGACCGCTAAGTTACGGGGACGGAGACACACCAACACCAACCGGTTGATGTCAAGCGGTGGTGATGGGACAAACACAGATGCAAACACACACACACACACACATTCATGCAACCACGCACACATACGTACGCACTTGCATAGATATACATTAATAGGTATGCGTATGTATGAGTATATATACATAAACATATATATATGTGTATATATATATATATATGTACATATATACATATATATGTATGTATATATATATATATATATATATTTCCTCTGTACTACTACGTATCTCGCCTTACCCCTCTTGTTCTTCCTCTGTACTACTACGTATCTCGCCTTACCCCTCTTGTTCTTCCTCTGTTACTACTACGTATCTCCTTTTCCCCCTCGTATTTCCTCTCTTTCTCTTTTCCTCTCGTTGCTCACCATTCTTCTACTTCCTCCCTCTCTTTCTCCCTCTACCACTCTCTCTCTCTTCCCTTTACACCGGTATGGTCACATGCTTCCGGTCAATAATCCTTTCCTTCCTTGGCTTTCGCCAAGTAACACACGC
>NC_068996.1:41482746-41484668 GCF_001194135.2 Octopus bimaculoides | reverse complement strand
TATGGAGGCACATACTTACATATAAGCACGAACACATAAGTGCGTGCACACATACGAGCTTGCACACACTTACATGCTCATACCGAACAGTTTCAAAACAACGCCAAATCATACATTCAAAATAAATGGAAGTGGAGAGAGAAGTTACTGAAGAGATTGCAAGAGTGCAATGAAATAATTTAACAAAAAACTATATAAATTAATAAAGGACTGAACCAGTGCGTGTGTTTATTACCGGCATAATGCCTCTCCCAATGTTTAATTGTATTTCTTTCAACACACGTATCCACATCAAGAATCTTGCACACCAAATACACATACGAAATAAATATATATACATATATACATATATATATATATATATGGGGAGAATTCACACAAAAAAACAAAAGACGAAGACAGGTGGTGTAGGAAACAAACAGATGTATTAGTATAACGCTCGGCAGTCGAAAAAGTCTTTAACGTTTCGAACCTACGCTCTTCAACAGAAAGGAACACAACATAGAGTGAAAGAGAAATAGAGAGGGGAAGATATGTCTATACAATATGTATATGTATATGTGTGTGTATGTGTGTGTGTATGTGTGTGTGTGTAAATATGTATGTTTAAATGCATTTATATGTACGCATATGTATATTTACATATATGTACATACGTATGTGTGGTTGCGTGTGTGTGTACAAAAACATACATTATGTGGCTTATATTTTCAACCGAGGCCTTACAATCGTTACACTCGTTATAATTGAAGCATTTGTTTCTCCAAGTGCGTCAATTCTGTGTATGGACATATTTTTACTAGATTGTTGACAATTACACTGGTCTACAAGGATTTTGGTATGTAGGAACTAGACATCATTCCTATACAAAATCGGTCTCCTGAATCCAAATATAACCTTCTTTTTGATCTATCAGATCTAGTTTTAAGTTATTGAACATACCTAAAGCCACTATGTATGTGTGTACGTCTAGTACGCAGTGTTCATTTACCTTATTCTAATTCTAAGTGTTTTTCTTTTTCCATCCTTTTTTTTTATGTTGTGGTGAACTAATAAATAGAAAATGAACAAGATGTCCTCTTCAAGAAAGTGTTGTGTTAATTCTCTAAATGTGTTTTGTTATGTTTATGGAGAATACGCATTACCTGAAAATTGAAAAAAGATCACTGATATTATTGAAAGAGCGTATATGGCATATTTTGGGGTCAAGCTGTGAGACAAAGATAAATATTGGGCACTGCATAGTGTCTGCAAACAATGTACAAAGCATCTGTGACAGTGGACTAAAGGGACAAGGAAAAGTATGAGGTTTGCTATACCAATTGTATGCCGGGAGCCCTATAATCACTTGGACGACTGCTATTTTGTAATCTAAATTTGAAGGGTATTAACCGGAAAAATCGACAAACGCTTGTGTATCCTAATCTTGCCCCTGCTGTTAGACCGGCTCCACACAGTGAAGGGCTTCCTGTTCCTGTCTTCAATGTCTTGCCTTAGATAATTTTACCTTCAACCAAAGAAGATTCATGACCTCAAGATGACACTAGATATCAAGACTTTTCAGTTGAGACTTTACCTCAGCTATTCTCCCAGGTGGAGTTGAATGATCTAATTTGTGACTTGAACCTTCCAAAAAATTCTGCAAAACTGTTGGCTTCCCGACTGAAAGAGAAGAATATTCTAAAGAATGGTGTCCTTATAACCTTTCATCGGTGTCGGCATGAAGAGTTCCTTCCTTTCTTCACAAAAGAGGAAGAGCTGGTTTACTGCAGAGATGTCAGTGGGATTCTTAATAAACTTAGCATTGAAGAATACAAACGAAAGGAATGGTATCTTTTCTTAGACAGCTCTATACGTAGTTTCAACTGTGTATTCTTGCACAACGGAAATGTGTATGACTCTGTCCCACTTTGCCACTCAAC
>NC_068996.1:41481578-41482620 GCF_001194135.2 Octopus bimaculoides | reverse complement strand
TGGGACAGTAGAGACCGAGTAAACCACGATGTCAAGAAAGACTGGCCGCCTCGAACAAATATGGCTCCATGTAGAGCAGCCAATATATTGGAAGCACCTTTATTTGAGTGAGATAAGATCATCTCCCTCCTTACACATCAAACTCGTATTGACAAAAATGGGGAGTGCTTCAAGTATATCTGCAGTGTATTTCCAGACTTGACGATTGAAAAATTTAAAGCAGAGATTTTTGATAGACCACAGATCCGTATGCTCTTGAAGGGCACAAAGTTTGTGAAAGCAATGAGCAAAAATAAAGCATCATTATCTGCCATTTTCTTTCATTAATAAAACTGTCGGCACTTTTGCCGATACGGGTATGCTAGCATACAAACACAAATGTAATATATATATGTATATGTATGTATGTATGTATACACACACACACACACACACACATACGTATATAATGTCCTCATTATATACAATTTCCGTCTACCAAATCCATTGACAAGGCTTTGGTCGGCTCGAGGCTATAGTAGAAAACACTTGCCGAAGGTGCCGCGCAATTGGACTGAACCCGGAACAAAGTAGTTGGGAATCCAGTTTCTTACCATACAGCTACACGTGCGTCTATACGATTAAAAAAAGAAACAAAAACGAAACGATTAAGACGAGAAGAGCATTACGCCGTAGACTCGCTCGAATAGAGATGACATGCAGCGAAGCAAGAACTACAATAAACTATTGCTGTAGTTTTTGCTTAGCCTGGAATCGGGAAGGAATTTCGATGTATCATCGCCACCATATGACGACACGACGACGACGGCGATACTGGTCCCGACTCCTTCCGTCTCAGCTACCACACCAATCTTGAAAGACGCAGCCACACTACCAGGATCACTCCTACTACCACGACTGCCTTCAACACTACCACTACCACTATCACCACAATCACCACCACCACCACTGCCGCCGCTGTCGCCATCATTACCACCATCACTATTACCACAATCGCAAACACTAGCACCACTACCACCACCACCACCACCACCACCACAAC
>NC_068996.1:41480383-41481226 GCF_001194135.2 Octopus bimaculoides | reverse complement strand
CCACAATCACCACTACCATCACCACCACCACAACTACGACACCCACCACCTCCACCACAACTACGATATCCACGACTACAACCACCACCACCAGTACCACCACCACTACCAACACAATCACTACCACCACAACCATCGTCAACACCATCACAATTACCACCACCATAATCACCATCAACTACACCACTATTACTACTACCACTACCACCACCACCACTACCTCCACAATCACCCCACTGCCACCACCACCACCACCATTTTCACTATCGTCATCATCGTTATTGGCGTCGTCACCGTCGTCATCATTATTGCTTTCATTGTCTTGTTTATTTTTGTGTTTGCTTGATTGAAGGCGATGATGGCGACTTGCGGATTAAATGAGGATAATTTTCTCCTGAGATTAACGTTCCGCGGTGGATGCGAGCCCCAAAAGATCGTGACCGGACTACGTTGCATTTAACCTCAAATCGGAAAAGATTGCCTTCAGTGTAAGTTGTTGGAGTAGAAATAATCAGATGAATCGAAATATGGATAAGAGATAGATAGATACAGTTGTAATAGAAATGAAAGATGTAGAATACACGCATGCACACGCATGCACATGCACATACAAACATACACACACACACACACACATAGAAGAAAAGATGGTAGATATGTAGGTATGTAGCTAGCTAGCTAGATAAATAGATAGATAGATAGATAGAAATATAGATAGATAGATAGATAGATAGATAGATAGATAGATAGATAGATAGATAGACAGACACATATACAGGTATAGTTATATATGTAGCTATGTAGATAGATAGATAGATAGATAGATAGATAGATAGATAGATA
>NC_068996.1:41478206-41480283 GCF_001194135.2 Octopus bimaculoides | reverse complement strand
ATACATATATATGTATATATATATGTATTTATGTATGTATGTGTGCATGTATGTATATACGTATATATGTAATATGTATTATGTGTAATATGTGGGTGCGTCCGTCAGTGTGCTTGGTTACACTTACGTATGTAGTTATAAAGTATGTGAACGCACATACCAAGGGAGAATATTTCAGATACAATCCATTTGACAACAAAGTTCTAGTTATGGAAGATTACGAGAGACAAGAAGAAAAAAAATACCTGAGAGGGGAAAAAGGGAGAGAGAGGGATAGAGAGCAAGTGAGAGAGAGAGAGTGTGAGGAAGAAAAAGAGAGAGAGAGAGAGAGAGAGAGGAAAAACCTTTTTGATTTATGTGATTTGGATTGCCGCTTGAGCTGTCGCTGCCAGGTGCTGACCGTTGCAATTCCTTGTGGCTTTGCTAAAGATCGGCGCTGCTAGTCGACAGCGAGACAGTCAGACAGACATGCAGCAATCCATCCGTCCATCTATCTATCTAGCAATCTAGCAATCTAACTTTGATATTCGTTCTATTCGCTAATGTCACAACAGTCGACAGAAAAATGTTTGAAGATTCATGATTAAATATATGAAGTCTACCTAGAGAGTGAAAGAAAATATGCGATAGATAGATAGATAGATAGATAGATAGATAGATAGATAGATAGATAGATAGATAGATAGATAGATAGATAGATAGGTAGGTAGATACAAAAAATACATGATCTTGTCGCTCACTGAATGATCTTCTTTCAATCACATCTATCAGTGTCTCTTGGTATTGCTCAGTCTCTCACTATCTTCTTTCTCTCTCCCATAAACATACTCACAAGCTCACAACAATACTGGGTCATCCCATAAATAATGTGGGTTTTTTAATACTTCTTTTATTTTTCAAAATTAAGATAAACAAATTTCTTTTTTAATTTAAAATATACTCTCTTTCATTTTCTACAATGCTTTTCCATCTATCTGGAGACTTACAAGGCCACTCTTCCAAAATTCACTTGTCCGTGACGAAAAATACTCCTCCAGTACTCTTCTGACCTGGTCTACAGAATTCATACTTTTACCATCCAAATGATTTTGAAGACTGCGGAATTAATGATAATCAGATGGGGCAATGTCCGGCGAATATGATAGGTGCGGTATCGTTTCCCCCAGCCTTTGGAATACTTCCCTCGCTGTACGTGGCTGAACATTATCCTGATGGAAGAACACCGTTCGTCTTGAAACCAAAGATGATTGGTTTTCTTCTAGCGCTGACATAAGCCGCTCAAACTGCTTGCAGTAGATCTCCTTTGTTATCGTTTGGTTTAGGTTTAAAAGTTTAAAGTGGACTAAACCATTCATATCCCAACAGACAGATAACAACAGCTTACGTGGGTGAAAATCTTCTTTAGCCTGGGGTACCGATGTTTCTCCTTTCTTTTCCCACTGTCTTCGGCGCTTGGCATTTTTATAGAAAACCCATTTCTCATCACTAGTCACTATTCGGTCCAAAAAAAGGTTCATTCGTGAGACGTGACAGCAAAGAAGAGCAAACATTCACTCTCTGCGCACGATTAGATTCGGAAAGATTGTGAGGAACACATTGACTCAATTTGCCGACTTTTCTGATGGCATGCATGTATCGATGAATGGTTGAATGACCAAATCGAAGCTTCTCTGCTAGTTTCTCAACAGTTACAATGGAATTTTGTTCTACCAGGGTTTACAAGACGTCCTCGTCGAGCTCTACAGATGTTCCAGGACGAGGCTTGTTTTCTAGGCTGTAGTTTCCAGCTCGGAGATTCTTGAACCACCGTTCACATTGGCTTATGCTTCTTGTACGATTCCCATATAACATGCCTCGCACTCTCCGTTGCGTTGTTGAGTCTACTAAACTCAACAAAATATGCTTAATACTCTCCCTTGTCAGTTCTATCATAGCTTTGAAAAAACCGCATTATTTATGGAATGACCCAATATATAGATGCAAATATGCATACATACCAATATGTATGCATTTGTATGTATACACGCACATATACACGTACGTATGCACACACACACACATGTATATATATATATAT
>NC_068996.1:41476914-41478007 GCF_001194135.2 Octopus bimaculoides | reverse complement strand
TATATATGTGCAGGAGTGGCTATGTAGTAAGTAGCTTGCTTACCAACCGCATGGTTCCGGGTTCAGTTCCACTGCGTGGCGTCTTGGGTCGACCAAAGCCTTGTGAGTGGATTTGGTAGACGGAAACTGAAAGAAGCCCGTCGTATATATGTATATGCATATATATGTGTGTTTGTGTGTTTGTGTTTGTCATCACTTGACAACCGATGCTGGTGTGTTTACGTCCCCGTAACTTAGCGGTTCGGCAAAAGAGACCCATAGAATAAGTACTAGGCTTACAAAGAATAAGTCCTGGGGTCGATTTCCTCGACTAAAGGCGGTGCTCCAGCATGGCCACAGTCAAAATGACTGTTAAACAGTTAAACAGATATACAGGTAGATCATCAAAAATAAACATCAGAAAGACAACAAAAATCAAAAGGATGTACCCAGTGAAAGTATTTGATTGGTGCACAGAGAAAGTTTAAGATGGAAATATATATATATTGTTTTTGTTGTTTGTATTCGTAATTGTTTACCATTTCTCCGTTTTTGTTTTTCTTTTAGTCCTTGTTTTCGTATACATTCACTTGCTCTCTTCCAAAGAATATGATGCTCTTAGCTCAGATTTCCTTGGGGCCGGCCAGATTAGTGCAGTCTCGTGATTAACTGCCTGAAATTGCAGTGACTATCTGCTTCTCGACTGAAGATTGAAAGCTCCGAATGACCCGTCCTTGTTTTTTTTCGTTCATTTTTGTATCGTCTAACAGTCCGAAAGTTTTGTTGTCACCTGTTACGTTCTTGTTCCAGTGGCTCAGTGGTTAGAGCGTCGAGCTTACGATTGTGAGGTTGTGAGTTCGAATCCCGGACCGGACCTCGTGTTGTGTTCTTGAGCAAGACACTTTATTTCACGTTACTCCAGTTCACTCAGCTGTAGAAATGAGTTGTGACGTCACTGGTGCCAAGATGTATCGGCCCCTTTGCCTTTTCCTTGGATAACACTGGTGGCGTAGAGAGGAGAGGCTGGTATGCATAGGCGACTGCTGGTCTTCCATAAACAAAATTGCCCGGACTTGTGCCTTGGAGGGGAACTTTCTAGGTGCAATCCCATGGT
>NC_068996.1:41467993-41473784 GCF_001194135.2 Octopus bimaculoides | reverse complement strand
TATATATATATATATATATATATATATATGTACAACAGGCGTCTTTCAGTTTCCGTCTACCAAATCCACTCACAAGGTTTTGGTTTGCCCGAGGCTATAGTAGAAAACACTCGCCCAAGGTACCACGCAGTGGGACTGAACCCGGAACCATGTGGTTGGGAAGTAAGTTTCTTACCACACAGCCACATAAAACAAGTGTTGTTTCCCTGTTGAGACTCCACTCAAACATTCTACGCTGCATTTTTGCTTTATTTGCCTTACTTTAAAATTGAGGTTATTGGTTGCTGGGCATCGTTTCGACTTTTACGTAGAACTGTCTGGAAGGGAAGCAAGTTTCCATCTTGGTAACCCCTTCCACTGAAGTTCTCTTCTGAGACAAGCAGTTTACTAGTTATATCAGTAAAAGACGAAAAAGACAAAAACGTTTTTAGCGTTGGCAGGACTGATTAATCTGTTGGAGGGAACTCTTCCACGTAAGATTGTTGCAACAACCTCCAAACAGGTCTCTTTAACGTAGAAGATTAACTACATCAACCACAATTGGATTCTGAGGTGGAAAATATGAAAGAAAGATCAAGGTAATGAAAAATATAATAGCTGCTGATCTAGATGTGTTACTTCAAATCTCAAGTACTGTAAAATCACTGACCAATCAGATCATAAAGAATTATGAAGTATATACAGTATCATAAAGAATATACAGTCGATAGTAACAACTGGCGTGGAGTTACATTTAAGTTAGTCATACGAAAGGTATTTTTTGCAGAGTGCTACTAAGAGATTTCATAATACCGTTGATATAATTTTACGGAAATTAAAACAAGATTCAGACGAGGACAGTTACGTTGTGAGCAAATCCTCGATCTACGGAACATCATCAATCTTGAGTGGTGTTCCATTGATAATTGGCAATAGTTTTATTGACTTCGAACAGCAATTCGGCAACATTCATCTAGCTTATAACCAAGGGGATCCCAGAGCAATACATTTGAATGATTAAATGCCTAGTCAAGTTGTTGTGTGAAGACGGAAAATGGAAACACTAGATGTTCGACATCGTCTCTGGGCATAGTTTGTGGAATCTAGAGATGGTCTGCCAGAGGTAAATTTGCAACTGAATGTAGTGGCGAAAAAGACCGGTTTAAAACAAGTATAAGTAAGACGAAGTCTTTAGAGATCGGGCAAAGAAAATAGAACACTTCTTACGTACTAAAGTTGAATAACAGACCGTAGAAACGTAAATTGATTCGCGTAAGCTTTTGGTGGTAGAGAGACTAAGACTGAGGTGAAATATAGACTCAGAAAGGTAAGAGAAGTAGTTATACGAATGAACACTATCTGGTTCATGAACATACTCTCATCTTCAGACGGTCTAATGATTTTTAGTATTTTGTTTCGATGTGCAAACATAGTGTTGCGTAATTTAAGTGGGTTGTTTTTTTTTATTATTATGGAAGATGGATTGGGGAATCAAAGCTATTCCACAGTGAACTGAACCAGTTACGTTTTACTTAGGTTGTTCCTCTGCATGGTCCAAGCGTAATGCCAGTGAATGCTCTAAGTATGTTTGTGCGTTATACCTACACTATACCTTCTGTGCGAGTTCTAAGTATCGGAGAACTGTTGAATGCAGTTCGTATTATTTTAGTCTTTTGTGTTTGTAATTTTCTTTTTCATCTTGTACCTGAAATTTGATCATAACTGATGGTGTCCTGTTATTACCGGTAAGTGACGAAACTTTTTTTTTTTTTTTTTTTTTTTTTTTTTTGCTTTCGTTGTTTAGCACCAGATCAGTGCTGATGAAGCAAACCTATATTCAAATTCATTATTGAACTAATCAGTCAGTCTTTTTTTTAGAGTAGTCCTTCCTTATTCACATCAATATCATATGATTAGAGGGAAATTTGCTTGCTATTTTCAGAAGACCAAGCTTCTTTAGGCTACTTTAAATTTGTTGTTTTCAAACTAAATTTGTAGGCGATTAATTAGAAATCGTGAGATGTACGATGTATATTCTTTTCTACTCTGGGCACAAGGCACAAATGTTTTGAGGAGAGGGCCAGTCGATTAGATAGACTCCAGTACACAACTGGTACTTAATTTATTGACCCCGAAAGTATAAAAGGCAAAGTCAACCCCGGCGGAATTTAAACTGAGAAAGTAACGACAGACGAAATTCCACTAAGCATTTCGCCCAGTGTGCTAACGTTTCTGTCAGCTTGCCGCCTTTGTACAATATACGATGTATATTGCTCTGTGTGGAGGCGCAATGGCCCAGTGGTTAGGGCAGTGGACTCGCGGTCATAGGATCGCGGTTTCGATTCCGAGACCGGGCGTTGTGAGTGTTTATTGAGCGAAAACACCTAAAGCACCACGAGGCTCCGGCAGAGGATGGTGGTGAACCCTGCTGTACTCTTTCACCACAACTTTCTCTCACTCTTACTTCCTGTTTCTGTTGTGCCTGTAATTCAAAGGGTCAGCCATGTCACACTGTGTCACGCTGAATATCCCCGAGAACTACGTTAAGGGTACACGTGTCTGTGGAGTGCTCAGCCACTTGCACGTTAATTTCACGAGCAGGCTGTTCCGTTGATTGGATCAACTGGAACCCTTCGACGTCGTAAGCGACGGAGTACCAACAAATAACATACATATTGCTCTGTGTATATGATTAAAGAACGTGAGAGAAGGTCGTATGGATATAGTTTAAAGAGAATGCGTGAGCGATCGAATTCGTGGAGTACATTGTTCGGAAAATTTCAGAGAGTAAAATGTCAGTGCTGAATACGATGTAGGCTTGTCGACATAAAAGTATTTTGCTAATAACCAATGTTTTTATTGGTATTTAGTTTACCTCATCCAGCCGCATACTTTTAGTTCTTTGTCCTACACTACACTATCGAATATGAATTTTCCTCGTGTAAAACGGTACGGTGCGTTTTGAGGGAGATTTAGTTGCTATTTATAGTTCTAACAATGGACGCAGACTTATATTGTTACATTGTTCTCAGCTGACGGCAATGTATTTTTGTTGTACTCGTATGCTCTTACAGTGATTTAGCAACACCGTTGATGCAAGACTACTTAGCGGTTTCCCCGTCAGCTCTTTTTTAAATCGCTTGTGAAAGGGCTGTTGATGTTTTGTGCGTAAGCAAGCTAGCGTTGGCTAAAGAGGAAGCTTCGTTGATATCATCGATAGAAAGAATGTGGTATGTGTGCGTGCGCTTATGTAAGTGTTTCTGAGGGTGCTCAAGTCAGGTTTATAGCTTTTACCTTTTACTTGTTTCAGTCAATACACTACGGCCATGCTGAAGCACTGCCTTGAAGAACGTGTAGTCGAATGAATTGACTCCATTTTTTTTCTTTTAGACCGGGTATTTATTCTAATGAATATATACGATAGGATTCTTTCAGTTTCCGTCTACCAAATCCATTCACAAGGTTTTGGTCGGCCAGAGACAATAGCAGAAGACATTTGTCCAAGGCGCCACGCAGATGGGACTGAATCCAGGACCGTGTGGTTGGTAAGCAAGCTTCTTACCATGGGGTTCTTTCAGTTTCCGTCTACCAACTCCATTCATAAGGCTTTGGTCGGCGAGAGGCTATAGTAGAAGACACTTGCCCAAAGTACCACGCAGATGGGACTGATGAATCCAGAACTATATAGTTGGAAATCAAGCTTCTTACCACGGCTTTCTTTCAGTTTCCGTCTACCAACTCCATTCATAAGGCTTTGGTTGGCGAGAGGCTATAGTAGAAGACATTTGCCCAAGGCGTCACTCAGATGGGACTGAATCCAGAACCATGTTGTTAGTAAGCAAGCTTCTTACCACGTTTCCGTCTACCAAATACACTCAGAAAGCATTGGTCAACCTGAGGCTTTAGTAGAAGACACTTTCCCAAGGTGCCAAGCAGATGGAACTGAACGCGGAACCATATAGCTGGGAAGCAGGCTTCTTACCACACAGCCAAACCAGATAATATAGATAATTTGTGTATTTTTTCTCAGTTTTCAGAAAGGGGCTTTACCATAGTCTTCTCAGTCTTTTCATAAGTTCTCCCACTGATAAGAAAAAGACCTCTGATAATAATAATGATAATAATAATAATAATAATAATAATAATAATAATAATAATAATAATAATAATAATAATAATAATAATAATAATAAAGCCAAAAAAAAGATTGTAAACCCAGAGTGGTTTTCTCCCCTTGAAGGAAAACTTCACCCTTCCTTCTATTTCTTAGTAAATTCTCTTTTTCTCCTTTTCTTACCCTGAAAGCAACTATAGGTAGCAGCACCGACAGTCGCCAGTCAAATTTCATAAACTATAAAAACTGACAGCAAAATATATACGCTGCAGACGTATAGACAAGCAATGAGTGCACTTCAAAGTGGTCACTCGACTTGTTAGAAATAGCGAACGGATCTCCCCCAAATCTTTGCCGTCTACCAAATCCACTCACAAGGCTTTGGTCGGCCCGAGGCTATAGTAGAAGACACTTGCCCAAGGTGCCACACGGTGGGACTGAACCCATGACCATGTGGTTGGTAAGCAAGCTACTTACCACACAGCCACTCCTACGCCAGTTTATTAATTTTTCATTTTTTTTTTGTTTAGTTTTATTGAGGAGTTAATTTTTTTCTTTTTGTTGGGGCATAAACAAAAGCACCAATATTTTCCATGAAATGGGGGGAGATAATTCAATTTTTTAATGGGGGTGAGATAACCTAAAAGTTCCCACCTCTGCATAGTCAGTCACTCGATCTGCTAAAAATTCTATCGTTTTTGATTACATGTGTTACAAGTTGATGACTGTTGATACTAGATTCCCTGTACATAGGAGAAAACGGGAACAGCTTTGATTGTGGAGTGATTCCTCGATCAGGATTGACTAAATAATAGAATCAACTACAAATAACTACAAGCAAGTACACCAGCACGCAACCGAGCTAGACTTTTAACCGGGGAGGAAGACGAAAGAGAGAGTGATAGGCAGATAGACAAAGAGACAGACAGGCTGAGAGGCAGACAGATAGACAGACAGACAGACAGACAGTCAGGCAAGCAGAGACAGAGCGAGAGAGAGTACGTCCAGACCAGTCACGAAGACAGTCAGACAAACAGCTGGAAAAGAAAGAAAGAAAGAAAGAAAGAAAGACAGACAGAAAGAAAGAAAGAAAGACATAAAGAAATAAATAAAGAAAGAAAGAAAGAAAGAAAGGAAGAAAGAAAGAAAGAAAAAAACCATCGGTTAGATGAACGAGAAAGAAATTAAAATGAACAAAACAAAAACACTAAATGAACAGAAGTACAACAACAACAGCAACAACAGGAACAAGACAAAAAGCATATAAAGAGAAACAACGGTTCAAGAATAACAGCAACAACAACTCGACAGAACGAAAACAACTAAAGACAAACTTGTTATAGAGAAAGAAAGCTATGTTCAGTGAAGCGTAAAATTCTGTTTAACGGGTGAAGTAGCAGGTGGAAGGGAGGAGGGAAAGAAAGCTACAGAGTAGTAGTAGTATAAAGGGGTTAAAAAGAGTAAGGTGAGAGGGGTAAAAGGGAGAGTTTGTTCAGCTAATGAAGGTGCAGAAAGAAAAAAAAAGGGATTTGCCGTGTTTAGTTGACCGTCATCACGAAACAGAAAAATAAATGGAAAGAGAAAGAAAGATTAGTAGCAGCAGTAGTAGTAGGGGAGGAGGAGGAGGAGGAGGGGAGGAGGAGAAGGATATGTAAGAAGGAGATGGGGGTGAAGAGGGAGGAGGAAAATTAAGAGAAC
>NC_068996.1:41466362-41467386 GCF_001194135.2 Octopus bimaculoides | reverse complement strand
AATGGCCCAGTGGTTAGGGCAGCGGACTCATAGGATCGCGGTTTCGATTTCCAGACAGGGCGTTGTGAGTGTTTATTGAGCGAAAACAGCTAAAGCTCCACGAGACTCCGGCAGGAGATGGTGGCGAACCCTGCTGTACTCTTTCACCACAACTTTCTCTCACTCTCTCTTCCTGTTTCTGTTGTGCCTGCATTTCAAAGGGTCAGCCTTGTCACACTGTGTCACGCTGAACCTCCCCGAGAACTACGTTATGGGTACACGTGTCTGTGGAGTGCTCAGCCACTTGCACGTTAATTTCACGAGCAGGCTGTTCCGTTGATCGAATCAACTGGAACCCTCGACGTCGTAAGCGACGGAGTGCCAACAGCAACAACATGTGCAATGAAAACTCTTTGAGCAGCCTCCAGATAAAATCTTCATCACTAAAACGAAGGAACGTAGAAGCATTTTTGGACTGATTTGAAACATTACTTTTCCATTATTGGATTAGGTTGTTGTACAAACATATTTCTTTTAATTTTGTTTTCATTTCTTACCGAGTGTCTTCCCGACACCTAAAGCAAAGAAACTTACTAAGTACATTGTTAAGCCATTAAAATCAACACATCAGGTTGTTCATTTACGAAGTCAAGTCATGTGATAGAAAAAGTGGGGAAAAAAGAAAGAAAGGAAAAACAAAAGAGTGGGAACAAAAAAACAGAGTGCGGAAAAAAGGAAAGAAAATTTACAGCGACACTGCTCTTCTCAATACGTCTTACGTATCAGTTAAAACAATCTTTTGCACTTCTTGCATGGATGGTAAGCCAGGGATGATTCTTGAATAATTTTTAGTTCCGTTTTTGATCATTGCAAGTGTTCCTTCAGCCACCAGTATTGTAACCATCTTGAGATGGCACATTTCGATTTCAATGAGCAAATCTTTATATTTCTTTTGCCGAGATGCTATGGCCACACGGTATCCTCATGTTGAACTATAAACGGACTTAATTGTTTTTATCTTTCATAACAATATCTGGTTTGTGAG
>NC_068996.1:41462511-41463817 GCF_001194135.2 Octopus bimaculoides | reverse complement strand
TATATATATATATATATAGATAGATAGATAGATATAGATATATATATATACATATATATATATACATATATATAATGCACCAGCTTGTTAATACACCTGTCTTCGTCTTTTGTTTTTCTGTAAATTTCACAGAGAGAGAGAGAGAGACACACACACAGAGAGAAAATGGATAGACATATATTAATATATATATATATACTCATAATACATATACATACATGTATGTATATATATGTGTGTGTATGTGTATATGAATTTACGTATATTTATGTATACATTTGTATGCACACACACAGAGATATATATACATATATATGTATGTATGTATGTATGTATGTACGTATAGGTGCAGACGTAGCTGTGTTGAAAAAGTATCATCATACAGACATGTAATCTTTGCCTCTCAGAAAAGTTCTTCATCTCCTTTCAGGATAAACATGCTTTGAACCAGAGACGCGAGCCCTTATATTCCTGCAGGCACGCTTGCGAAGTTTAAAATGTCAACCGAAAATATACTGCATGAGCAAAATTTTTTGACTTTCGGAAAATTTTGAATATCGCATTTGAATTTGTCGTTACACCTTATACATATTCTGTCTTTACACCTTATATATACTTAGGCGCATCCGGTGGTTAGGTTTAGGGTTTGGGTTTAGGTTTAGGGTTTGGGTTTAGGGTTAGGGTTTAGGGTTAGGGTCTTTGTTACGCCGAAAACCGTGGTGTACGTATTCTTTACCTCCACCTGTACTTATGTGTAGTTATTGTTAAAGAATAAAAAGTTTTGAATGATACAACAATGCACTATAATACAAAAAATGGACTATATACCTGTTGAAATTTAGTTATCTATAGTCCGATAATATTTCGGAATACAATTCCTTTTTCAGATATTCTTAGATGGAGTTGCTGCTATAAAGCTAGTACATATTTCGACTTCACATTTTGTTTTACATCCGACTTTTAAGAAAGCCTTCGACTGTTTTACAAATTTAAGCCTTAAGTTTCGCCAAGATTTTTTTTTTTTTTACCTACTTGTACTCATTTATATATATTATTTATTTATTCAAATTTTATATCTTAACTTTATATATTTATTTTATTATTACGTTTAATTATGTTATATTAATTTTTTGTACAATTTCCTTATTTTGATATTCTATATACCAGACAGTTTTTCTAAAATATATGTATAAGTAAATATGTTATGATGTATATACTTATCTTGTTGACAAGAAATATATATATATATAGACATATCTTCACAGGATAAGTATATATATATATATATATATATATATATATATAT
>NC_068996.1:41460497-41461044 GCF_001194135.2 Octopus bimaculoides | reverse complement strand
GAAGAATTAAGGCAGTACGCATCGTTGAAATGGTTCTTCCCACGAACACAAATTAAATTGTTTTCGTGGAGGGTAGTGGCAGACGGAAAACAAGACAGGAAAACGAAACGGTGAATAAACAAACAAGCAAACAGGCTGTACAGCCAGACGTGAAGTGTGTATGTATTGAACGTTGTGAAGCACGAACAGGAGGGGAAAAGAAGTACGTGCGAGCTTGGGGAGTCAAAGAACGAAAAAAAATAGCAGCCGGACACACGTGACCAAGGCTGTGTAAAAAGAATGAGTAGCAGAGGGAAAAGAAGGGGAGGAAGTAGAATAAAAATGAGCAACGAGAGGTAGAGAGAAAGAGAGATAGTAGTAGTAACGGTGAGAGGCGAAGGTCGATAAATTTTGTAAGTGCCTTCCTCGTGTGTTGTTTTTGATGTCGCATAGTCAAAATTCCCATGAGTTGTATAGACATTTTCAAATTTATTCGAATATTGGGCTGAAAATCGGAATAGAGTACCTTCATACTCTTAACCGTGAAACGTCGTACTCAATTAACTAA
>NC_068996.1:41458971-41460315 GCF_001194135.2 Octopus bimaculoides | reverse complement strand
ATATATATATATATATATATATATATACATACATATACGACGGGCTTCTTTCAGTTTCCGCCTGCCAAATCCACTCATAAGGCTTTGGTCAGTCCGAGTCTATTGTAGAAGGCACTTGCTGAAGGTGACCCGCAGTGGGGTCGAACCCGGCACCATGTGATTAGGAAAGAAGCTTCTTACCACGCACCCACAAGTTTCTATAAATTTATCTACCTATCTCACGCTATGAGTTTGTGTGTGTGTGAACGTATGGATCTTCTTTTAAAGGATGACGGATATATAAAAAGTGGAATTATTCTGCGTCAGTTATACATATCTTTCATCTTTTACTTGTTTCAGTGATTAGAGTACGGCTATGCTCGGGCACCGCATTGGAAAATTTTCAGTCGAATCAATGGATCCTAGTAATTATGTTTAAAGTTGGTACTTATTTTATCGGTATCTTTTGCCGACCTGCTAAGAAACAGACATGTAAAGAAACCAAAATCTGTTGTCAACTGATGATGGGGAACAAACTCTTTGCCTTTCGTTCTTTTTGGCATCGGTGAAAAAAATTACCAATTGAGAACTGGGATCGAAGTAAACGACTTACCCTTCTACCAAAATTGCTGGCCTTGTGCTAAAATTCGAAATCAACGTTGCTTACTCACTCAAGCCCCGAATTGGCGAAGTCATTCGCACGCTGGTCAAAATACTTAGTGGTCTTTCGTCCGTCTTTACCTGCAGTGTTCAAATTCCACCGAGGTCGACTTTACCTTTTATGCATTTGGGGTCGATGAAATAAGTACCAGTTTTTCACTGGTCTCTATGTAATCGACTTACTCCGTTCCATAAGCTGCTGGCCTTCTGCCAAAATTTGTAAGCAATATTTCTTAATCTCATACTCGACATCTTTCGCCATAGCTTCCCTTTCGTTTTACATTGATTTATTTATTTGTATGTTTATATTTACTCTATTGTATGATTTTTAAGCGTAACAAAATCGTTGAGGGAGGGAGGAACTTACGAGTAGATAGGCTTAATACTACTGACATGTGAGGCACGAGTTCGTATCTTGCTTCAGGCACATTTGTATTGTATTCAGTTGACAAGACACTTAACTCTTATTTGACTGAAGGAAAGGAGGTTATCGCTCCTACTTAAAGAATATAAGGGTACTTATGTGGCTAAGTATTCATACACATATGTACGTAATATAAACATATGTACATACACATATGTACATAGATGCAAAAATACTCAAACACACGCATTCATAAATACATACATACACACTCATATATATATGCATAAATGCATATATATACACATACATACATATATATATATATATATATATATATA
>NC_068996.1:41452869-41457916 GCF_001194135.2 Octopus bimaculoides | reverse complement strand
TATATAACTGTCTTTTATCTGTCTATCCAACTATCTAGTTCATATATGTGTTTATGTGTGTGTATGTACACTTAAAGCCAAGAACTTTTCAGTGCCTTCTGGTATGTTATAGATTGGACAGGCAAAGGGTTAATATGCATGGCACTAATGTACATAACACTAACAAATCATAATATACAAAAGCCAACTACGTTTACTTACAATACATTGTTCTACATTAATCACATTACTATCTTGACAGATTTATAGTATTTCACCACAGGAAACTGCACTAATCCTCAAACAAAGGGAGCTATTTGGCAGAGTCTTTAAAGCACCATATAGACAAAATTATTTTTTTCTGCTGTCTGAGTTCAAATCTCGCCTAGGTCAGCATTTATTTAGTCTTTTCATGGCTCGATGAAAAAGAAAAAGAACTAATTCATGATATTGGATTGGAGGAACAGTAAGAACAGTATGGTCATCGAACCTGGATGCCTTACAGTATCTATTCTTTTTCCCTCTACCTTCTCAGTTGAAATTTCATCGGGGTCTACTTGAGTGTCAAATAGGCTTAATCCCTTTCCGGTTAATCGCTATCACCTCGTACGTTCGATGCCCTTTGCAGAGTTTAATTTACTGCAATCATTTGAGCTAGTCCTTCGGTTTGGAGATATCGTGATTTCTTGTTCCCTCACGCCAGTCTAGAAACCAATCAGAAAGACGGGGGCTACAGCTTAACCCTGTGAATATGATGATGTCAAAGCAAATAAAACACTCAATTATGCTACTCTGCATTACACTATACCGTATCACACAAACCCACACCTCGACTGCGCTTCACTATATTACACTATATTCCACATTAAAATACATAACACCAAAATATATTAGACAAATTAAACTCTCAATCCATCTTCTCCACCCACTTTTCCAGGTGATGATGGGGTCATGGATGATAGAGTCCTCAGTCACCCTATCAAAAGCAGCCGACATAACACTTTCTGACTGGATTCCCAAGCATGACTAGCTGCGATTATGGCTATTATCCGGTCATCCTATTTTTGGTCTATCTCTAGGGCCTCCTGCCTGTTGGATTATCGTGAAAAATTCATTTTACAATTCTTTTTTGTGACATTCTAATCACATATCCTTAGTAAACAGAGCTCTGACTTCTCAGAACAGGGAAGCGGTTGCTCAATTTGGCGAGACTCCTTAATCTCCAAATTATGCAGCATGGTGAGCAACGTTACTTCAGGGATCCTTCAGACAATATTCCTTGTTGGTCACTTGTAATCGCGACTGTACTCTTTCGTTTATTACTAGGTAGTCATAACAAACTAGACTTACGATATTAAACTATTTTACAATAAACTTTAGCCCTATATTATATTCACATCTTTATTGCCCTGTGGGCAATAAAGATGTGAATATAATATACTATCTTAAAAATTTCTAAAATTCTTATTATATAGGGCGGCGAGATAGCAGAATCGTTAGCACGCAGGGCGAAATACCTAGCAGTATTTCGTCTGAAACTATGCTCTGAGTTCAAATTCCGCCGAGGTCGACTTTGCCTTCCATCCTTTCGGGGTCGATTAAATAAGTACCAGTTACGCACTGGGGTCGATGTAATCGACTTAATCCCTTTGTCTGTCCTTGTTTGTCCCCTCTATGTTTAGCCCCATGTGGGCAATAAAGAAATAAATATTCCATCTTCGTTACATGATACTGTTTAACAAACAATAACACCAAAACTGTCAGTAGAAACAGCAACAAAAACAACAGCGGCAGTCACAACGACAACAGCTTCTGGAATAAATATAACAGCAATAAAAACAAACAAAACAAATGTAATAAAGAAAAATAGAAAAACGCACATTCTAAGGTTGCTTGCTGGTTATTTCTTCGGCAATTTATCATTTTACGTCTGTGTATATATTTCTTGCTCGTTTAACAGTTCTTTTAATATAACCACGACCACATTTTTATATCACATCACGGCATCTCCATCCGATCAGTTTTCCTACATAAATGTTTTGGTGTTGTTATTGTTGCTAAAAATTTCCATTCTTAATAAAGACAGAGAAAGAAATGAAGACGGAAAGAAACCATAAAAGAGAGAAGGAAATAAATACTGGAAAAACAAAAGAAGAAATAAAGAAAAAAACATACGGGGAAAGAGACAGGAATGGAATAGAGAAGATAGTGTTCCAATTCTTTAAGCGTAATTAGAACGACCGCGGCAACAAATTCAAAAAACAACGATAATGTTGTAACACCCGTGACGATGTCGACTACGAAGACGACGTCGACTACGAAGACGACGTCGACTACGAAGACGACGTTGACTACGAAGACGACGTCGACTACGAAGACAGCAATCTTTTAGTGTCAAGATGAAAGTGTTAATAGATTTTATGTGATACGAGGGGAAAACTGTGAGATAAGTTTCCAATGCAAATTATCTTATGTTGGTAGACCTTCTAGGTCACAAAAACTTTCGTTACAATCACTGTTATATACATATACATAGCAGACGTACATACATACATACATACATACATACATACATACATACATACATACATACATGCATGCATACATAGATATATGGATATATAACACACTGCCTGAATACCAATCTTAAAAATTAGGCTTCTCAAAACCAGGAAAGAGAAAGCTAATTAGAAGACTACAGATCTAATCCATCACTGGAACTGTAAAAATCTGTAAAACTTTCCAGAAGTTTACCATTTAAATATATATGAGCATGTCTAGATATGCAACTATATGCATGAGAATACACACATAAATCAAAACATACATATCTGCATGTATACGTACATACATACATACATACATACACACACTCATACATACATACATACATACATACATACATACATACATACATGCATGCGTACATACAAACATAAATGCTCTGTTGCTGATGTTGAAATTCCAATGAAGAAGACTTGGATCTAGGTTAGAAACTGGTTCTTTCTCTATTGGCAAGAAATCTTGAAATAAACTGAATAATAACATACATACACCGTGAGCGTGTGTGTGTGTGTGTGTGTGTGTGTGTGTGTGTGTGTGTGTGTGTGTGTGTGTGCGTGCGTGCGTGTGTGTGTGCGTGTGTGTGTTTACACATATGTAGAGATAGATATATGCGCACGAACAAAAATACATGCAGACATACGCATACATCACTTTTTCCCATCCCTTACTCGCATACACTACATGGTATCTTTTGACTATCTATGTCACTCTGTCTATAGGCTTGCGATTATTTGTCTATCTTTATGTCTCTTCATATTGTGTGTGTATGTGTGTGTGTGTGTTTGTGTATGTGTAAATACACACACACACACACACACACACACACACGCAAATATAGATATATATACGAGGTGATATGAAAACGTTTCCGGACTAGATATGTTTCATAAGAAATAACGAATTTACCTAAGTTTCAACATCATCTTTTTTTAAATAGTCACCTTGCGCAGCAATACACCAGTCTTAGCGTTCCTGCCACTTTTCGAATCCGGCTTCGAAGTCGTTTTCCGTAAGCGAATCGATGATCTTCCGCGATTCGCTCTGGAACTCGACAACGGTGTTAAAACGTTGACATTTGAGCTGCATTTTCATCTTAGGTAAGAGACAGGAGTCTGCAGTAAATCTGGCCAGTAGGGCGGGTGCGGAAGCGATACTCTAGATGACAGGGTGCATTGTCGTCGTGAAGAATACAATTCTTCACGCTCCCCAGATCCGGTTGCTTTCACTGAATGTCATTCTTCAAAAGCTTCAAAACGTCGCAGTAGAACTCCCGGTTGATGGTCTGTTGCTGGGAGACGAATTCTCGATGCACAATACCACGGATGTCAAAAAAAAAAAAAAAAAAGAATGAGCTGCGAATCTGGTTGTGGAGATGAAGGTTCTTTCCTTGTGACGACTGCTGCTTCGTCTCAGCGTCGTACACGTAGACCCATCTCTTGTCACCATCTCGACATGAAGGATGGGTCATCAGCGGCACGCTGACGGAGGTCTCGACTTCGACGTGATATTCCTTCAGCTCAGTAGTCAGCAGTCCGGGGAGAAATTTTGGCAGCATGTTCAATTTAGACCTTAGGATTACCTGCATGGACCCATACGACAGACTAACAACATCAACAATATTGTTGATGATCCTCCCGCAAGCTGATGAATTTTCTCCACATTTACAGGGCTAACATTCGTAGCGGGTCTCCCGTATCTCTCATCGTCTTCTAGGAACATTCTTCCGCTTTTGAAGCGCCCGTGTCACTCGAAACATTGCGTACGACCTATTGCCTCATCGTTGTAACTTTGACAAAGCATACTCAATGTCTCTGTAGCAGACTTTCTAAGTTCAACGTAAAATTTCACATTGGCTCTTTGTTCCTGTCCATGACAAAAAATAATAGACTACAGCAGACCAAGCAATCAAAAAAACACAAATTTCCCAACTTGCTAAGTAAATTATTGCCCGAAGAAATGAATCAATGATGATGAACTGGATGCCCATGGTTACTACGGACTACATTGTAATCATCCCTGGAATAAAGACGGTGCTTAAGAGTCATGTGATCAGTGGAAACGCGCGTAATGCTGCATTAAATATTTATAAATTCCATCCAAGGGTTATTATTATTTTTATTATTAAGTAGTTTTAATTTTATAGCGTGATTTCACTTCACTACCGAGCGCATCTCTGTGTGCCTTGGGTATGTGCTGTGGTTTGCTGTGATGCTCTTATGGTTACTGTATTGAAAGTGTTTTGCGTAGGATGTGTGCAGTGCACAGTAGTGCAATTTTCTGTATGTTATATATATTTGCAAGTTCTGGTGTTTTTGTTATGTTATTATTATTATTATTATTATTATTATTATTATTATTATTATTATTATTATTATTATTATTATTATTATTATTATTATTATTATCATCATCATTATTATTACTATATTTTAAAAAAGGATTGACGTAACTCTTCACGAAGGTAAATAGTCAAGACGAAGAGTGCGATTTTAGATGTTTTATT
>NC_068996.1:41449468-41452720 GCF_001194135.2 Octopus bimaculoides | reverse complement strand
GAATATTTGCTGTAGCCCATCTTTTTATACCAAGACAAAACAATGTACATGATAAGACTTCCAATCAATTAAGAGCAGTAGCCATTAGAGTCACTGCCTGGTACTGCATCCGGGCATTTATTATTATTATTATTATTATTATTATTATTATTATTATTATTATTATTATTATTATTATTATTATTATTATTATTAAATATGCACGCAGAAACATGTACACAAATACCGTATTTGGTTGCAGATGACCTTCATCAAATCTCATAGCTTTTGCTTTTCCTCATGCATGGATGTCCAAAAATCGCCTCTCTTCTTCGAGCAGCCTGCTTTGATAGTGTTGCTTCACTATGCCCTAGTTGCACTTGCTTATATTATAGGCAGCAGCAAGTCTCCAAACGTCAAGTCTTTGACTTGGTCATGTACATCCACCCATACATACATACATACATACATACATACATCCACCCACTCATACATACATACATACATACATACATCCACCCACTCATACATACATACATACATACATCCACGCACTCATAGATACATACATACATACATACATACATAGACTTGGGGAGAGAATGCAAATCCTTCATTCATACCCTACAAATGATCACGATATAGGGGACTATAAAAATCTGCAAGATCTTAAGATTTAAACGATGACGAACAGAACAAGATGCTTTCTTTCACAACCGTATGACAGAGTAGGTGGCCGGTCAGAGTTTATACTAAATTAAAAAGGGAAGGAGAGCACGCGCATACATACACAAACACACACACACACACACACGTACATACATACATTCATACATACATACATACATACATACATACATACATACATTCATATATATGCATACATACATCCGTAAGCATACATAAATCCATAAATATACTTGTACACATATCTATGAGTATATATATGTGCCCGTGTGTGTGTGTGTGTGTGTGTGTGTGTGTGTGTGTGTGTGTAAGTCTGTAACATTTTACGAGCGTTTGTGGGAAAATTACTGTATGACAATTATTTGCAGGAATCAATGTGTGTATGTGTCCGTATATATGTTGTGTGTGTGTGTGTGTGTGTGTGTGTGTGTGTGTGTGTGTGTGTGTGCGTGTGTGCATGTGTGTGTTTGTGTCTGTGTGTGTTCTATTGTGTTCTATATGTGTGTTCGCAAGTTTGTATGTATGTACAAGTGTGAACTTATGTAAGGTGTTTGTACATAGAAGTAAATATGTGATATGCGGGTCGGATTTGGTACCAAGTATATTTGTGTATGATGCATTCATGAATCAATAATCCAGAGCAAGTTGTTAGTTGTTTGGACAACTTAACTTGAGTAATAATGAAACGAGGATTCGATGAAAATGAAAGGAAACAAAAAAAATATATAAAGAATCTAGTAAAATACAATAAAAAAATAATTATTATAATGATGACGATGACGACAACGATGACGACGACGACAATGATGATGATGATGATGACGATGACGACAATGTCGATGATGATGTCGATGATGATGATGTTCATGATGATAATGATGACGACGAAGATGACGAAGATGACGACAATGATGATGATGACAGTGATGATGATGTTGTTGTTGATGATGATGATGATGATGACGATGATGATGGTGATGGTGATGACGGTGATGACAATGATGATGATGATGATGACGATGATGATGATGATGATGATGATGACGATGATGATGATAAAGATGATGATTATGACGGGTTGGTGATTAAGACGATGACGATGACGATGATGATGACGGGATGGTTATGAAGACGATGTCGACGACGATGTCGACGACGATGATGATGACGACGACGATAATGATGACGTCGACGACGACGATGACGACGATGACGACGACGATGATGGTGATGATGATGATGATGATGATGATGATAATTATGATGACGATGACGACGACAATGATCATTATGATAAGTACTAGGCTTACAAAGAATAAGTCCTGGGGTCGATTTGCTCGACTAAATGTGGTGCTCCAACATGGCCGCAGTCAAATGACTGAAACAAATAAAAGAGTAAAAGAGTATATGATGAATTCAGTCATCCTGAACGTCCAACAAGGGCCTATCAATGGGCCCTACAGATTCAGGGTTACCCGGACAACTAAAGTCATAAACCCGCACACAACTTTCTTTCCTCCAGTTTGCAGGCGCATGCTTAAAGTAGGTTCATTTACTCACATAAGTCTTCACATATTTACTGGGAGTTCACCATTTGTCTCAAAGACGACAATCGAGAAGTTATTCCACATTATTATTAGAATAGTGCAGAGTAAGGAAGGCTTGTAGAAGTGAAATAAGAAACAGGCATGGAAACATATAATTCGAACAAGAACAACAGCTATAAAACAAAAACAACAAAAATAATGGCTTCCAATTCTGACACAACGGAAATGGTAAAGTAATCCGATTACTAGACTGTACTAGACTGTACTTGACTGGTACTTATTTTATCGATGCCTAAAGGACAAAAGGCCGCTAATCATTTGGTCCGAAGTTTTAACGACTCTGCCAGCTCGCCTCCTTAACATCGGCAATAATAATGATTCTTTAGTTAGACATACATGCTCCAAGAAACACGAATCTAGTTAAAAACGATGAAAGATCGCCAATATAGTGAAGGACTTACATAAGTCCTGTAACAAAGCGATACAAAAAACAAGAGATGAAAACAATTTCCACAAACAAGTTTCTACAAGTTGAGAGATAGATTTTTAGAGCATATAAATTCATGGTAACTCCACAAGCAATAAATGGACTTTTGACTGTACATAATAGCAAAAACCTTTTACTGCCATCTTAAGATCACGCTATCATCTTATCATACAACTACTTTTAAAACAAATTTTAATTTTCTTTTTTTTTTGACAGACATTTTCCCAAACAATACACTGTAGAAATCCAAAAACATGGAAGTTATAACCAACCTAGTCATAACACCGACTTGAACTTCTAACTTGTTATATCTTGAAGTCTCTAAATGACATTTGGAGTTAACTTGTATAAACACAATCCAAAATCCAAACATAACAATAATAATAATAATAATAATAATAATAATAATAATAATAATAATAATAATAATAATAATAATAATAATTATAATAATAGTAATAATAATAATGATAATAATAATAATAATAATAATAATAATAATAATAATAATATTAATAATAATAATAATAATAATAATAATAATAATAATAA
>NC_068996.1:41443502-41446540 GCF_001194135.2 Octopus bimaculoides | reverse complement strand
CTGAGCAAATATAAAGATCTTGAAATAGAAATTAGCAAAATGTGGAATCTGAAGAAGAAAACAATACCTATTGTCATAGGTGCCCTGGGAATGACAGCGAAACGGGCTGGTTACTACCTAGCTCAGATACCAGGAAACCCCAAAATGGCTGAAGTTCAAAAGATAGTGCTCATGGGAACTGCCCATATCCTACGTAAAATACTGTCTATGTGATCTCAAATTTTAAAGCAAACACATAATTTTCTTATGGTTTCTTAAACATTCACTTGAACAAAACTGTACAAATCCAAATATATGGTACCCTAGGCATAACGCCTACATGAACGTCTAACTTGTTGTCTCTTGAGGTCTCTGGGTGAGACTTGGATCCAACTTGTACAAATGCAAAACAAAAGTCAAACATAAAATAATAATAATAATAATGATAATAATGCTACTATGAAGGAAAAAATAAGAAAGTATTACAGGAGAGTAAGATGCATGCTAAAAACTGAACTCAACTCGAAAAATCGCATCGAAACCATTTATACCCTGGCATTTCCAGTAGTCCAATATAGTTTTAATATCATTAACTGGAATCTTACAGAGCTCCAGCACTTGAACAGAAAGACAAGAAAACTACTAACATCTAAGAAGATGCACCACCCAAAAGCAGACGTTGATCGTCTGTACCTCCCTAGAAGTAATGGGGGAAAGTGGAATGATGCAGGTAGAACTGTGATATAGGACCTCAAAAATAGCAATGAACAGATTCTTATCTAATAAAGAGGACTGGACGCTGCAGTTTCTGTGCAAACACGAAAGCAACAAAAAATCACATTCTATTGTCAAGGAAGCTTGTAAATTCCCCAAGGGACTTGGCATTAACCCTGAAATAGTTGAAGAACCTGAAACCACTGCTACAAAACAAGCAAAATGGATCAAACAGACTGCAAAAAAGAATGGGCAGAAACAAACTGAGGAGTGGTGGAGCCAGAAGCCTCTGCATGGACAGTAAGTACTTCGAAGCCGAAATGCTAATGTAGACCAAGCAACAACCCATCAGTGGCTGAGGAGCTCAGGACTGAAAGCAGAGACTAAAGGTTTCATATTAGCGGCACAAGATCAAAGTTTGCTTACAAAAATCTATCAAGCTAACGTTCTTCAAAACGGTTCTAATCCTAAAAGCAGATTCTGCAACACGTTTGAAGAAACAATTGACCATATCGTCTCAGGACGTCCTGTGCTGGCACCAAACGAATAGAAAAATCGCCACGATAGAGTAGGAAAGTATTTACTTGGGAAATATGTAAACACTACAAAATCATCACTCCCGCATCCTGAATCAGTCATTGAAGCTAAAAATGTCACTATCTTCTGGGATTTTCCAGTCAACACTGACAGAACTATCCAGGCTAATCGACCTGACATAATTATTTAATACAGGAAAGAATCCAGAATCCTTGTCCGCTAACTGATCGATACGAATGGTAGTCATGGAATGAGAAGGTGGCTGTAGAAAATTTAGTAACAGTAATGAATAGTTTATCCTTATCTAATACAAGCCAAAGTTAACAAATTCACCATTCAAAATAGTTACAGCCTAAAGGGAGATAATTGAGAATGTCTTGACTGTTAACGTAAGACCGTAATCATTTAAAGTAAATATAACAAACAATTCAGAATCATTGTCCGGTACCGGATCGATCCCAAAATTAATCAGTTCGTGCCAGTCATGAGGCCGAACATCTCTGAAAGTTTCATCCGAATCCATCCAGCGGTTCTTGAGATATCTTATCCGCGGAGAAACAAACAAACAAACAAACAAATACGACTGAAAACAGTACCTCTGCCTTCGGTAAGGCGGAGATAATAATAATCGCTGCCAAGGATGAGGCATTGAATATAAACTCAGTAAAAAGTGGTATATATACCAGACAAGCGCAACGAAACTCTGCGAGACTCATATTGTTAGTGCTCGTGACTGTCTTGCATAGAAAGAGTGCGAGCGCAGACACAACAAGGTAGCCCAAAACCTTCTCTGGCTACAATTACGTATGTATGGATACGATGTAACAGGTGCTTGGTACCAACATACCCCGGAAAAGGTAATGGACGAAAAGGGGAAGGCAAAAATCCTCTAGGACTTTGATTCCAGACAGATAAGTTGTTAGGTCACCGAAAGTCAGATACAGTACCCTTTAGGAAAGACAAACGAGAGTGCCTGATAATCGACATGGCAGTGCCAGGAGATCAACGTATCATCATGAAGGAAAGAGAAAAAAGTTGATAAATATGGAGACCAGAGAACTGAGATAGCCAAGATGTGGAAGCTACGAGAGTCAAACATAAAGGTTATCCCTATTATCATCATCGGAGTATTGGGTTCAATACCACCCAACCTGAAGTAACAGATGGAAATTTTAGAAATACCCTACAATCTAAGTGTATGGCAAACTTTGGCATTACTTGGAACTGCACACATATTGCATAAAGTACTGTCTGTCTGAGGTCCTTGTAACTTGACAGACAGTACAAACCCCTGGTACACACAATGATAAGAAGCCTGAATCCCAACCAGATGTTTACGCGTTTAGTCCCACTGAGCTACACTTTGACTTAGTTTCCTTCATCGTTACCTCGGTCCTCGGACCAACCATAGCCTTCTGAGTGGTTATGGTAGATTTGTGGAAACTGAAACGCAGCCGTGGTGTGTATACAAGCGTTTTCTGAAAAATTTCCTTGTTTTAAGAATATCGCGAAAGGCCTGGCTGGAGGCCCACACATCCAACTCTTTTTACAGAGCTTAGAAAAAGTTCCTGCCTTTAAGGAAATCGCGAAAGACCTTCCGAGTTCTTTTATAGGGCTTAGAAAAACTGAGGAACCGCTGCAATAAGTGTGTGAATCTGAGAAGAGGAATATGTTGAATAAAATCATAAGCAACTGATCCTCCTGTAGTTTCTTTTACCCAAAGTCAGAAACTTTTCAGCACCATCTTATGTACACACACACAGACAAACACACACACACACACACACACACACACACACACACACACA
>NC_068996.1:41440519-41442958 GCF_001194135.2 Octopus bimaculoides | reverse complement strand
GGTGGTGGTGCTGTAATGGTGGTGATGGTGGTAGTGGTGATGGTGGTAGTGGTGATGGCGGTGGTGGTGGTGGTGCTGTAATGGTGGTGATGGTGGTAGTGGTGATGGTGGTAGTGGTGATGGCGGTGGTGGTGGTGGTGCTGTAATGGTGGTGATGGTGGCGGTGGTGGTGATGACGGTTGCAGTTGTAGTGGTGGCGGTGATTTTGGCGATAGTTTAGTTTTCTGTTGTGGAAATAATTGCTAGGGTGTGTGTGTGCAAAAGTAGTGCGCAACTGTGGCAGACGTGGTGTTCGTGCAAGATACTCTTGTTGGTGAAAGATATCACCAGAAGACAACTGTATGGACAGATCATTTGCTTGGTTATCAGTTAACAAACTGTGCAGCAGAGGATATATGAGGATATATGTGTATGTACGCAGCTCATAGTCTCTCACCGAGAGCGCCACTCGTGTATGCATGTTTGTATATATGTACGCATGTATTACACACACATATGTATATATATGCGTATTTCATATATATGTATATGCATTTTTCATATATATATATATATGCGTTTTTGCATATGTATATTACATATGCAAAATATAAAAAAAAGAAATAAAAGAAAATGAAAGGTATAGAGGAGGGTGTGATGCGATGCTAAAATTGAAAGACGATACGAGAGGAGCCTGGTGTGGATAAAATGATGTATAACAGACATGGAGAGAAAGGAAAAGAGATTGAGGAAGACAGAGAGAATGAATTGGGAGAAAGAAATGTAAAAATACATATACATGCATATATATATATATATATATATATATATATATATATAAATAGAAAATTAGATGTGTTACTTGCATAGATAAGGTGATATAGTAATGTAACAGAAAAAGAAAGAAAGTGAGAAGTAAAATAAATAAGAAGGAAAGGAAGAGCGTAAACGTGATAGAGAACACGTGAGGGTGGAGTGAATGGGGGAATTGGTGAGCGTGTTAGAGTGACTGAACGGATAAAAAGAGAACGAGAGAAACGCGTGCGCACTCGAAAATCTCCGCGGACCTCAAGTTTGAAAAGAAAAGAATTAACACCCTGTGAAACGGCTGGATGGATGAATGAATGGCTCACTTTGCGAATAGCAAGCACCTCGTCCTGAATTGGGTCTTTGAGCAAATATGACAATCACATGCAACGTAGCAATTAGTTCTGAGCTCTAGTTGCATATTTCACTCGGTTACTTGTCTCCCATGACGGCTTAGATAAGAACAAAAAGAAATAAAATAAAGAAGGGAAAAGTAAAACCAAAAAAAAAAGAAAGAAAAGGATACGAAAAGGAAAAAAAAAATGGTGGCGACGTGAGGCTGGTTTGCTGGCTAGCTCGCTGGTTGGCTGGAGATATAAACTGTGTGTACGTTGTATGTGTATATGTGAATGCGGTAGGGGAGGATAAATGGCGTCGGTGTTCGCTTTGTGGTGGTGGTCGTCGTCGTCGTCGTTGTTGTTGTTGGTGGTGGTGGTGGTGGTGGTGGTGGTGTCGTTTATGGTTTTGTGTGTAGTGGTTACCGTGTTATGTAGACTGGTAGTGGTTTTAGTGACGATTCTAGTTCCCTAGATAAAATTCCCAAACGCCCTCCACCAATCTAAGCTTCGGTTCTTCTATTTACCTTTCCCAACATCTAACCACTCACCAGATTCTCTGACTTCTTCTTGCTCACCATTTCTCTAGTTTTCGCTTTTACTCTCTCTCTCTCTCTTCTTCTTCTTCTTCCTCTCCGCCTTCTTTCTTGTTCTATCACCCTTTCTTTTGCTTTCATTTTCATCATGGCGCTCGTTCGTTTATATTCTTCTTGCTAACTCACGAAGACTTTCCACATCATTTATAACTTATTTCTCTCTGTCCCACTCAATTTCTCTCTCCTTCTCTCTCCTTCTCTCTCTCTCTCTCTCCTTCTCTCTCTCTCTCCTTCTCTCTCACTCTCTCTCTCTCTCCTTCTCTCTCCCTCCCTCTCTCTCGCTCTCTCTCTTTATATATTACTGATTTCAACGTTCATGCAATCACCTAACATTCCTTCAGTCATCTGCACTCACTGTTACTCTTATACTCTCTCTCTCTCTATCTCTCTCTCTCTCTCTCTCTCTCTCTCTCTGAGTCAGCTCTACTCTCTATAACTCTTATACTCTCTCTCTTCTTCAGTCAGCTGTACTCTCTATTACTTTTACACACTCTCGCGCGCGTTCACTCTCTCTCTTTCCACCTCTTTATATTTTTATCTTAGGTGCAGGCGTGGCTGTGTGGTAAAACGTTTGCTTCCTAACCACATGACTCCGGGTTCAGTCCCATTGCGTGCCACCTAAGGTAAGTGTCTTCTACTATAGCGTTGGGCAGACCAAAGCCTTGTGAGTGGATTTGGTAGACGGAAACTGAAAGAAGGTCGTCGTATATATATATATATAT
>NC_068996.1:41438947-41439505 GCF_001194135.2 Octopus bimaculoides | reverse complement strand
CTTTCAGCCAGTTCAAACGCCCTCTTTCATATTTACTTTTTCAGCCCTTCACTCAGTTGCTTTAAACTTTTTGAATTCATGTACAACAGGATAATTCGTACATCTTTTTTTATCACTCAGTATTATTCATACAATTTCTTTTATCACTCAACGTTATTCGCTTTATTCTTTTTATTTTATTCTTTTACTCGTTTCAGTCATTTGACTGCGGCCATGCTGGAGCACCGCCTTTAGTCGAGCATATCGACCCCATGAGTTATTCTTTGTAAGCCTAGTACTTATTCTATCGGTCTCTTTTGCCGAACCGCTAATGTTATGGGAACGTAAGCACACCAACATCGGTTGTCAAATGATGGTGAAGTGACAAACACACACACATATTTATTCTTTTAATCTTTTACTTGTTTCAGTCATCTGACTGAGATCATGCTAGAGTAACGACTTTAGTCAAGCAAATCGACCCCAGGACTTATTCTTTGTAGGCCTAGTACTTATTCTATTGTTCTCTTTTGCCGAACCGCTAAGTTACGGGGACGTCAACACACTTGCATCGGTTGT
>NC_068996.1:41438384-41438937 GCF_001194135.2 Octopus bimaculoides | reverse complement strand
GTGGCCATGCTAGAGCACCGCCAGTGTTTATAAATTTCCCTTTTCCTTATCCCTTCAACATCTGTCTGTCTGTCTGTCTGTCTGTCTGTCTGTCTGTCTGTCTGTCTGTCTATCTCCTCTCTCTCTCTCTCTCACTCTGTTTATATGTATATATGAGGGTATATAGCACACACTCGTGTGTGTGTGTGTATGTGTTGGAAGGTATTCATATATATATATAGGTATATATATAAATGTGTGTGTGTGTGTGTGTACACACACACACACAGAAATATATGTATTCTTTTACTCTTTTACTCTTTTACTTGTTTCAGTCTTTTGACTGTGGCCATGCTGGAGCACCGCCTTTAGTCGAGCAAATCGACCCCAGGACTTATTCTTTGGAAACCTAGTACTTATTCTATCGGTCTATTTTGCCGAACCGCTAAGTTACGGGGACATAAACACACCAGCATCGGTTGTCAAGCGATGTTGGGGGACACACACAGACATACAAACACATACACACACACATATATATATATATACATATATACGACAGGCTTCTTTCAGT
>NC_068996.1:41433342-41435004 GCF_001194135.2 Octopus bimaculoides | reverse complement strand
ATTCCTACAGAGCTACTGTAATTAGCTCCACCAGTTTGATGAATTCTCTAGTATTCTAGATCCAAACATTAAAAAAAAAACAAAAAAAAACAAACAAACAAACAAACATTACTTTATATTCCGAAGCCATTTGAAGCTAAACGCATCCAAATCACACCATAGTCATTTTTGTATTATAACTGTCAGATTTTAGTCTCCTGATCGCTTCAAAACCTGTGGAGTTCTCAGTTCAAGGAAAGAGGACATTTAGGCTTATTATTTGGTCACTAGCCCTTTAATAGCGGTTTATCGGAAATGTAATATGAACTATCTGTTATTGTTCGAGAAGATGAATCTTAACGGGAGGTTTCAAACAATTTCAAACAATTTCACAATTTCTCACAGTATGAACTGGCTGGTAAATCAATTTATAAAATGGCGACGTGTTGGAAGTTAAATTCTGAAATCTATATTATTTATAGAATATTAAAGAGGACTTCATATCTTTAGAATCAAGTATTTAAATTCCAGTCAAAACAAGCCCAATAAATAATAGGTGTTTTTGTAATATGACTCATAAGCAAACGCTTCCACAGTTATATGTAAATAACTAGAGACCAAAAACAGCAACAACTACAATTACTACTACTACTACTACTACTACTACTACTACTACTACTACTACTACTACTACTGCTGCTGCTGCTGCTGCTGCTTCTGCTGCTTCTTCTTCTATTTCTAATAATCAGAACAACAATAATAATGATAATAATAATAAAGACAACAACAATAATAATAATAATAATAATAATAATAATAATAATAATGACTTATTTTATTAGTCACAGGGGCACAGATAAGGTGGACATCACAAAGATGATACACAATTTGTTTAGGGATTTACATGGGGAGAAATAAACGGAAAAGATCAGTGAAATGCAATAAAAGTATACATAGAATACAAAGTGTGTGTGATAATATGAATGATTCAGTCCTCTTGGTACAGGAGATGCTTCAAATAGGACCAATCAAGGAACTCCACCAGATCCAGGATTACCCTGACCGACAAAGGTGCGAGTCCTCTCACATGCTTTCCAATCTACAGACGCATACTTAGAGTAAGGATATTCACTCTAACCATTTTCGACACAGTCAGCCATTTTTTCACAAATTCACAGAACGGTAACACTTTCCTCTCCGCCTTCACTTTCCTTTTCAAGCGGAACTTTTAAAGATGATGAGAGTTTAATCGAAGAGGAAAGAGTCTTTTCAAAATCCTTTCAGACTCGTTCACCGTACAATCTCTTTCCTAACCGCTAGACAGGAACACCGCCTGCCCTGCCTTGTTAAAGGTGGGTGGGTGGTAGGGCTATTTTCACAATGGACTTGGCCGATAGTCGGATTTGTCCCAGACGCGTTAGCAGCTGTTTGACATACTTTAATAATAATGCTTTCTGTTATAAGTACAAGGCTTGCAATTGAGAGATCTGTCTTACTCGATTATATCGACCCGAGTGCTTAGTTGAAACTTATGTCATAGACCCGAAAGGATGAAAGAACAGTCGAATAATAATAATGATAATAATAATAATAACAACAACAACAACAACAACAACGACAACAACAATAATAATAATAATAATAATAATAATAATAATAATAATAATAATAATAATAATAATA
>NC_068996.1:41427183-41430507 GCF_001194135.2 Octopus bimaculoides | reverse complement strand
TTGTTAAAGGTGGGTGGGTGGTAGGGCTATTTTCACAATGGACTTGGCCGATAGTCGGATTTGTCCCAGACGCGTTAGCAGCTGTTTGACATACTTTAATAATAATGCTTTCTGTTATAAGTACAAGGCTTGCAATTGAGAGATCTGTCTTACTCGATTATATCGACCCGAGTGCTTAGTTGAAACTTATGTCATAGACCCGAAAGGATGAAAGAACAGTCGAATAATAATAATGATAATAATAATAATCATTGTTTTGTCTTCGTATAAAAGATGGGCTGCAGCAAATATTCTGCTCAAAACCACAGATTTGCTTGTCAGATGTTTGACCTTAACCAGTTGAGCATGTCCCTTGGTGGGTGACGATATGTGTATCTCTGATCATGAGAAGAAATAGTGGGGGAGCATCGTAGCCATGTGTTGAGAGGATTTTTTTGGGGTTTGAATAACTTACCCCTGGAAACATAGGTGTTTCGTTCATCATCCTTAAACAAATCTATTCAGGGATTTTCTGAGCAGGATGGACTATTCAACCATATGAAAAATTCTTACTGAGCCCCACCTGCAAGGTCTGGCGCAGTTTATCCTGATATGAGACCACTATATCATACACACGTGCCCGATGTACCCTTATCAGACGTGTAGTCATGATGAGTATATTGGACTTCGTAACCCAGCGTCATTCAGATGGCGTGTGCTGCTCTCTCACTCAATAATGTTAATGTTAATGACAAAAATGTACAACAATCGAGATTTGCAGAGCGTGCAAAATCTGCCCAACTTGTCCATTTTGTACAGAAAAATGGATACGTGATATTTATTTCCTTAACTACCCGTGTTTTATAGGTTGGCTCGATCCTTATTGTGATGGATTTACACAACAAAAACCACAATACCAAGTAACGAAAATTTCAATCCCCCTTAATCAATAATGAAGAACTGTACAAACTAATTGTACTTGCATACAACAAAGCGGAATGGATAAACTGAAACTTGATCGCTTGCATCATGGATACATGACGACGTCTATACGAGAATAAAATGTACTGCCTGGCATCGCCAGAAATTGAACGCACGACCTTACAATCGTGAGCCGAATACCCTAACCACTAAGCCACGCGCCTTCAGGGTCTTAAACATATGCCAGGAAAAATGGGATGGTCAAGGCTGTAGTGCGTTCTGAAAGCAGTCAACATCGAGTATGTTATTGCTCCACTATAGTTCGTTGTTTATTGGTTACTTAAATAATCTAACAATAATACCCATAATTCATAAATCTGTATTAAGCATTAAAAACACGCTGTCTGTTCCATTTCTTTTATCATTCTATATTGATTAACTTACATTTCATTGATTACTCTACTCGTTATATATAAATTACTTACAGCTTACCGGTTTCGGTCATTAAACGGTATTTACCGGCTGCAAACGACTGCTCCTTAATCAGCAATTATTGATCAATCGCTAAAATATTATGATTAATCAACAAGTAACGATCATTTTGAAGCCTGCCCACAACAATGAGATATATGATTACATTGTAGCATGTTAGCCATAAGTTAAATTTTTTTTTCTTTTTCATTTATGTTGTTCTTTCTTGTTAAAACCTATGGCAGTTTGCTCGCAGTATCATACAGGCTGAGACGTGAACAGTTTACATCGTTTTTGTCGGGTAGTGAAGTGTCTACGTGCAAAACATTTCGCCAACTTTTAAACTTTGTAGCTGTTAGGATAAGAAGCATCTTAAGTTCGGCACGGCCAGAAACATTATAAAACAAATATACATCTCGTACATTTGCAGCTCTGATTTCGAATCCTCCTCAGCAACACGTTCCTAGTTTCAAATATATAACATCCGCTAACGCTATTCCAATGTGGATTAAGATCTAAATGCGTGTTATATATACTTACGAAAAAAAAAATGAATAAATATATATAGCCACTACTACTAGTTGTAGTTAAGAGCGTGGGCTACTAACCCCAAGATTCCGAGTTCGATTCCAAGCAGTGACCTGAACAACAACAACAACAATAATAATAATAATAAAAAATAATAATAATAATAATAATAATAATAATAATAATAATAATAATAATAATAATAATAACAACAACAACAACATCGCAGAATACCTTAGGAATGAGAACCCAGGTTTGAAATTTCCCCAAGACACCTGATGAAGGCTGGAGGGTATATCAGTTGAAATGTGTTAACAACAAACTAGATGAGGACTAATATCCGTCAAATGTAAATAATGTAAATAATGTACTACTACTACTACTGCTGCTGCCGCTGCCGCTGCTGCTGCTGCTGCTGCTGCTGCTGCTGCTACTACCACTACTACTACTACTACTACTACTACTACTACTACTACTACTACTACTACTACTACTACTACTGTTGCTGATGCTAATGATGATAATAATAATAATAATAATAATAATAATAATAATAATAATAATAATAACAACAACAAAAACAATAACAAACAATGATAATAATGAAAGCGCCTGCGTAGCTCTCCGGTAAGACGTTTGCTTCCCAACTACATGGTTTTGCATTCAGTCGTATTGTGTGGCACCTTGCACAAGTGTCCTCTACGATAGCCTTGTGGATTTGGTGGAGGGAAACTGAAAGAAGCTCGTCGTCTAATATATTTATACACACACACATACATATATGCATACATACATACATATATATATATATGTATGTATACTCTTTTACTCTTTACTCTTTTACTTGTTTTAGTCGTTTTGACTGTGGCCATGCTGGGGCACCGCCTTTAGTCAAGCAAATCGACCCCAGGACTTATTCTTTGTAAGCCTAGTACTTATTCTATCGGTCCCTTTTGCTGAACCGCTAGGTTATGGGGACGTAAACACACCAGCATCGTTTGTCAAGCGATATTGGGGGAAAACAGACACACAAACATATACATACACAAACACACACACACACACACACACACATACACACATATATATATGCACACACACACACACACACACACACACACACACACACACATATATATATATATTTGAAGATAAGCAACAAAAATTCAATAGGTTATAGCAGTACGCACGTTTCGTACAAGCTCCATTTATTCATGTAGCGTGAACACCACAGAATGTGTAATGAAAATGTACTCCTCAGCTGTATAATGAAATTTCATTTTAGAAAGTCATTTTGAAATGACTTTCTAAAATGAAATTCCATTATGCAGCTGAGGAGTACATTTTCATTACACATTCATTACACATTCTGTGGTGTTCACGCTACATGAATAAATGGAGCTTGTACGAAACGTGCGTACTGCT
>NC_068996.1:41419635-41425278 GCF_001194135.2 Octopus bimaculoides | reverse complement strand
TATATATATATATATGTATGTGGATATATATGTCTCTAAGTATGTATGTAAATTTATGTATGTGTGTATGTATACATGTAAGTTTGTATATATATATGCTTACATATATGTAATAAAGTATGTATGCATGCGTGTACGTATGTGTGTATGTGTGTATGCATGTCGAATATAAATTAGGAGGAAGTGGTTTTCATTTCTTCTCATTTTTACATTGCGCACTACGGAAACCATCTGGCGACAATCTTTGGGCCAACATTTTAATTTTGGGTGCGGCTCACCAACTTACAGGAAGAGCTTGCCCCTGGGCACCGACACACGTCTGTAATCATTATCTAAACATTATCATCATCAAATTCATCATCATCATCATCATCATCATCATCATCATCATCATCATCATCATCATCATCATCATCATCATCATTATCGCCACCACAATGCCACCGCCACGCTACTGCCACGCAACTGCCACGCTACCGCTGCTACCACCACCACCATCACCACCATCACCACCGCCAATACGACCATTACTGCCGTCGTCACAACCACCATTGTCACCATCGAAACAACCACCACCTCCACTGTTCCCACAAACATCGACGCTGTTATCTTCATCGTCGTTGCCGACATCATCATCATCATCATCATCATCATCACCATAAGTAGATTTAACATGGTGATTGCCAGCCGTATCAAGGAAAATTATCCTCGTTATCATGATAATCTTTACCACGATAACCTCTCTCTACCTTAATCTTCTGATCATAATTACCTCCATTATCGTCTACGGCGTCGTCATCGCTGTCCCTCTTCTCGTCCTTTTCCTCCTTCTCATCGTCATTGTCGTCGTCGTCTTCGCCATCACCACCATCTCCACCACCACCACCACCACCACCACCACCACCACCAACCACCATCATTATCATCATCACACTCATCGTCACCGGCGTCGTAGTCATAATCATCGTCGTCGTCGTCATCATCATCATCATCATCATCATCATCATCACCATCATCATCATCATCATCATTATCATCATCATCATCATCATCATCGTTATCATCGTTATCATCATCATCATCATCATCATCATCATCATCATCATCATCATCATCATCATCATCATCATCATCATCATCATCATCATCATCATCATTATCATCATCACCATCATCATCATCATCGTTATCATCGTTATCATCATCATCATCATCATCATCATCATCATCATCATGAAATGTCAACGTCCTAACGAACGTCAAAATTAACTCTGGAATACAAATATTTTCATCCATATCCGTTTCATTATAATAACCATCCGTAGCTTCATTCGCATATTATAAATATTACTATTTTGAAGCTTATTTTCAAATACTAGTTCAAATAGCATTTTTCGTTTCTTTTATATTTGCAATTTGTTCTTGTAATGTCCGCTCATCCATCGCCTTTCTGGAAAACAAAAAACAACAAAAAAAACAAATTATATTATTAATTTTTAGTAATATATCTATTTTATTCTCAAGCCATAAGATTATTCTGAAGTCATGGTAATATGTAATACTGTATAGAGCTCAGTGGAGAAATTGTTGCTGCTAAGCCATCTCTGAGTTTGCGGCAACGGGGATTCAACAATCTAACCGCCGAATGACTGTGACAACTACTGCAATGTCTGTAACAAGATCTGCACATCACGGATAGCTCTGAATTGCCACATGAGATGACTAAGAACACAGTGCAGCCGTGTACTATACTGAAACCTTATTCATTGATGCGACGAGAGACTCCAATATTATGAGAGCTATAAATCTGAAGGAAAAGTAGTATAAATAGAAAAAAATAGAAAATACTCGTTTATACAATTTGGTTAAGAACTCGTGCAATAATAGGATAGCATCATGCAAATCCTTAAATGCCTATTACTATAATTTTGGAAATGAGCCAGCAAGTACATACCCAAATTGAAAGACAGAACAACCTTTTGCAAATGTCAACAACATCTTAAACAAATATGATGACAGTTAAAGCACGAGCGGTTTATATGATTGTCAGACCTGCAAAGAATTGCAGCAATATTGTCGTCAAATCACATTTTATAACATAAAGCAAAGAGGTTGTATATATAGAAAGACAGTAAGACAAGAGGAGAAAAACTAAGAATCCGAAGAGAAGGAAATTAGTAGGAGTAGAAAGAAAAGAAAGTGAGGAAGGAGAGGAAGAAAGAGAGGGACTGAGTAGAAAGTGAATGAATAAAACGATGATAAATTAAAGGAAAAACACTGGATCGCCTTTGTTCACCGATCCACTCCTTGAGAACTCATTTGAGGATAAAAATACTAAAAATATAAGGTTGATGAAGATGAAAAGAAAGAAGGTACGGAATACTACTTTCCACATTTCTAATGATGGCGACAATCACAAAAAGAAAAGAAAAATGAAATTAAAGACGAAAGTAACATGTTTCCAGGGACCCTTAAAATACTACTGTAGATTCCCAATTTACTATTGTGCTATATGGACCCACCCCCAAATCTTATATGGACCCTTAGGTGCCATACGGATCCCGGTTGAGAAATACTGGTTTTGTCAAACAAAGTAGATCCAGTACTTACTTTTTAAGTCTGGCATTTATTTTGCTGATCTCTTTTAGGCGAGACGCCAGCTTAAGGGGACGTTAACACACCAACACCTGTTGTCAAGCTGTATGAGGTTCAAACACTGATATATAAATGCATATATATATATATGACGAGGTTCTTTCAGCCTCCGTCAACCAAATTGATTTTTACAAGGCTTTGGTTGGCACGAGGCTATTAGTAGAAGACACTTGTACATCTGCTCAAAGTGTCCCGCAATGGGATAGAACCTAAGACCACGTGGTTAGGAAGCAAATTTATTACTTATTACACAGCTATACCTGCGCCTGTGTGAATGTGTGTATGCTGTACTAGCTGCAATATTGGATGTGACAGATTGAAAGATTGCTGACGTGGCAGTCTTGCGTCACTGCACCTATCGTCAGTGCACCGCATTTAGGTGAGAGTTTCGGTGGGGCTGCTTCAGCATGAAGTTTGCCAATTCACATGTCACAGATAAGCAGACGATTGAATTTTCATGAAAAAAAACAAAGTTGACTTAAGTGCATTTCGAACCGTGAACGTAAAGGGACGTAACAAACAGCGCAATTGCATTCTGTTTGACAATGTTGTTAATTAATGAATCTGTCAAATCCTGGTCCTTAAAAATAGTACGTAGTAGAATATAAAAATGTAAGCATATTTCCGCCAGAAATGAGTGTGTACGCGAGAATGCGACCATTTGCAATGAGAATCTTCTGCAGCTGCTGCTACTACTACTACTACTATCTACAGTACCATCACCACTACTACTACTGCTGCTACTACTACTGCCATTCCTCCCCCTCCTCCTCCTCCTCCTACTACTACTACTACTACTGCTGCTGCTGTTGCTGCTTTTGCCGCTGCTACCTCTCGTCACTCCAACACATCTCTATTTTAATATATATATATATGTGTGTGTGTGTGTATGTGTGTGTATGTATGTGAGTGTGTGTGTGTGTTCAGGCGCACTTGTATGCATGCACATATCCATATTAGCATATGCTGTTATGTGCGCGTCTATGAAAGTGAATGTGTGAGTGGGTGTGTGCATATGTATGTGCGTCTGTGTGTGTGTGTACGTACATATTAATACATACACAACACAAATATATTCTCTTGGAAGGGACTTAACATTTGGAGATCATCTGGCGTCACTTACATGGCCATAGATATTTATACACATATGGACACATACGCAAATATTCACATAGAGACACACACACACACAGACAAACACACACACATATGCGCACACACACACACATGCACACACACACACGCAGCAAGATTAATTTTAATAGACCAGACATTCAGATATTCAGACAAGAAGACACCTAACTATATACATTTCTTTCATTGACGAGACACTTTATACCGTTTACTGTTTGACCAGTGGACACTTTAGAGCTGTCCTGGGATAAATATAATAAGTACTTTGCACTTTGACCAATGGTCACGTTGTACAGGTAGCGCGGCGCAAAACACACACAGCGGATATTGTTTGAGGCTTAAAACCAGCCACCAAGTGATAGGCGATCTATTTACACAAGGATTGTCAAGATGAACTCATCTTTAAACACCACGCCGCCAAAAAAACAAAAAAAAACAACAATTTATCCGTGATAAACACCAAGGAAAATAATAAAGAAAAAAAATGAATGAAAAAAATGAAAATGAAAGAGAAAAATTCGCGCTTAAACCTTCAAAGCCATTTTTATTTGGTGCTTAAGAGTCGACCAACATGAATGCCTGTGTTATATGTGAAAACTCATCTAGGTTTTCTCTCTCAGCCCATTGGCACCAATTCGCTGTTAGTCTCCGAATAGCAAACGTTCATTCACTGCGCGTAGAGCACGCAAGTCTATTTATTTCGCTTGCATTCCACTCGTAACTTTGTTCAATATGAACTAGCAACTAATAGAGGTTTTAAATAACACACACGTACACAAACACACACACACACATACGCACGTACACACACGTACGTACACACACGCATGCACACATACACATACACACAAGAACACACAAACACACACAGGCGCACAAGGATAAAACGGACATACACTACTACGCATGTACATTCATATAGGGACACATTGATAACATACGGATACTCACATATATTGTTACCAAAATATTTACATGGTAATAGTTTCAAAATACGCGAGTACACACAAATACACCACACACGTATACATACACACATATATACATACACATACACACACACATTTACCTACACATATACTTTAACTAGAATAATGTTGTAAGTGACTTCAAAGTTACAGTTCTATAGTTAAGAGATGAAGATATATGTACATTATTTACAATTGAGGGATATTTGTCCTCATAAAGTTTGTTGTTAATACAACATTTCAGCTGATATACCTTCCAGCCTTCATCAGGAAATACCTTAGGAATGAGAACCCAGGTTAGATTTTGATGTTCGTATATTATAGGGAACTGAAATGCATTTAACCAGACATGGGGAATAAAGCTTACTTACTTCTTTGTACCTAATCTAATCTATATCTTACATGTCTGATAACAGTATTTGAAAAACAAACAAAATAATTCTGTTTCCAGTTATCTATGCGTTTAACACGTAAGTTTTAATGTCTGTATGTGATTAAGAAGTACTGCCTTGGAAAAAAAAAAAGCAAAAACGAAAAAGACATGATTCTGCAAATGACTTCAGTAATGGCGTATATTTTCATGTCATATACTGAGTTCCTGCGTTGCAAATTCCTTTCTTTGTATTAGTCATTGGACTGCGGCCATGCTGGAGCACTGTCTTGAAGAGTTTTAGTCGAACAATTCGAATACAGGACTTATTTTGTTAAAAGTCTAGTACTTATCTTATCGGTCTCTTTTGACGAACCGTTAAATTATGGGTACGTAGACACACCAACACCGAATGGCAAGCAGTGGGAGGGAAACAATCACTGACCCAAAGACACACACACACACATACAAACACACGCATACATACATACATATATATATATATATATATATATA
>NC_068996.1:41417855-41419625 GCF_001194135.2 Octopus bimaculoides | reverse complement strand
TTTGACGAACCGTTAAATTATGGGTACGTAGACACACCAACACCGAATGGCAAGCAGTGGGAGGGAAACAATCACTGACCCAAAGACACACACACACACATACATATATACGACAGGCTTCTTTCAGTTTCCGTCTGCCAAATGCACTCACAAGGTCTGCTCTAGTCTATAGTAGAAGACAGTTGCCCAAGGTACCTCGCAGTGGGACTGAACTCGGGACCATGTGGTTATATACAGAAATGAATGGCGTTCCGTCGGTCCGATTAACGGAACAGCCTGCTCGTGAAATTAACGTGCAAGTGGCTGAGCACTCCACAGACACGTGTACCCCTAACATAGTTCTCAAGGAGACTCAGCATGACACAGAATGGGAAAAGGCGGGGCCCTTTGAATTACTGGTACAACTCGTTTTTGCCAGCTGGACTGGAGCAACGTGAAATTGAGCGTTTTGCTCAAGGACACAATGCTTTGCAGGGAATTGAACTCACGACCTTGCTATCGGGAGTCGAATACGCCGAACCATTTAGCCATGCGCTTTCACCCCTTCCCTGCCCATGTGTATTTATACATATGTAAGTGCGTGTGTGTGTGTGTCTAAACACCCTTGGAACACCTATTGCAAGGCACCAAAAAACCCTGAGGGTGAAATGTGCATCAGAAGAACTTTAATATAAACTTGGGTTTATCCTTCTTTCTCCCTCATTTGCTCTGTAGCTCATATTTCATAATACTACTCAGTACAGAAGTTACTTAACAACTATACAGAAAGCAGATAAGATGATCTACGTGAAGATCTAACCACAATAGTAGCATCACATACGAACACCCCCACCCCACACACACACACACTCACACACAAACACACACACACGCACACACACACACACACACACACACACACACACGTGTATATACATATATTAAAATTCTTAATTAAAATTCTTTCAAATTTTAACATCTTTTCTCCATTTTTAACAAATTTATTGAGTTCTATGGGATACCTTTCCATAAATTCTCATAACACACTATATATACACACACATGAGCAGACATATACATACATACATGCATACATGCATGCATACATACATACATACATACATACATACATACATACATACATGCATGCATGCATACATACATACATGTATGTATGTATGTATGTATGTATGTATGTGTGTATGTATGTATGTATGTATGTATGTATGCATGCATGCATGTATGTATGTATGTATGTATGTATATATGTGGTGCAGGTGTGGCTGATGGTAAGAACCTTCCTTCCCAATCACATGCGTGGTACCTTGAGTAAGTGTCTTCTACTATAGCCACGCGTCGACCAAAGTCTTGTGAGTAGATTTGATAGTTGGAGTTTGAATAAAGCCAGCCGTGTATATATATTGTGTGCGTGTGTGACTATGTGCCTGTATTTGTCCCCCACCAGTGCTTGACAACCGGTGCTGGTGTGTTTACGCCTGCGTAACTTAGGATGTCGACAATGAGACTGATAGAATAAAAAATAAATTCAGGTATTGATTTGTTCGACTAAAACCCTTCAAGACGGTGCCCCAGCGTGGCGGCAGTCAAATGGTTGAAACAAGTAAAAGATAAAAGATATATGAATGTATATGTATATGTATACACACGCACACATACATATAGACACACACAAGTACACAAGCATATACAGACGCACAAATATACATACATACATACATACATACACACACACACACACACACACACACACACACACACACACACACACAC
>NC_068996.1:41413405-41416972 GCF_001194135.2 Octopus bimaculoides | reverse complement strand
TATATACATGCATGTATGTATGTATCTATGAGCCACAAGAAATTAGTGAAGGCTTGATAGGGAAGGTAAAATAGTGGAGACAGAGGGAGATGAGGAGAGCAAGAGACCGTTAAGAGAGGAAACAGTTGGAGCCTATATCGGCTGACGATATACGTATCTCTATTTGTATTAATCTTACATTAATGCATAATACTTCAAATTTACAAGAAAATGGAGAAACGGTATTGATTGAAACTGATGCCTTTCCCAAGGATTATTAACCAGGCATTTTCTTAAACATTTTTTCTTTTTACTTTTTTTAAAATTTTTTGGCTTTGTTAATATCTCCCTAAGTCCAGAAAATGGGCTCATAGGGAATCGGTACTTAGATTCAGTGTGTTGGCGTTCATAAGATGAGTGATAGAATCTCTCATGGATGCTAGTGCGACAATCACAAATAATGATATTCCAAAAACGTTTCCGACTGTTACGTACTCTCAGGTTCGTTGATTTACATGTAGTGTGTGCTTGTGTGATTGTGCGCATGCGCATGCGTACGTGTGTGTGTGTATTTCCAGCGAAAATTCATGCAGTTGCAATGACGAAAAGATCAATGAGTTACATATTTATTATAACATCTAGTCGACTATTTTCAATACTTGTTAACGACGTTATTCTCAGCCAGAAACCTTGACTGGCACAGTGATGGAGTCCATTGGAAATTTCACCATTTAAATTTATGATTATAAAACCATATTGAATATTAAGATAGAACGATATATATATATATATATTCAGGTACATGCATAAGTGGAAGATATACACTGACACACACACTCACGTACAGAAAGAGTATTTGCATCTATGTGGGTGACTATATGCATTTATGCATTTATATGTGTGGATGTGTGTGTATAAATATACATGTGTATGTGTGCGTGCGTGCATATATATATATATATATATATATATATATATATATATATATATGCCTCTACCACTCTCTCTTCTTTTCTCACGTGACCGGTGTTGTACATGTAGTAGAAAACATTTAAAATAGCTTTGTTACGTTTGTGTTTTTGATTTAAAAGATTCGTGCTGTGAAATCGTGTGTTGAAAAACAGTGTTCTGTTTGGTGATGGTCATATTTTTGGGTGGTTTTGTTTTTTCTTTCAATTAATAACACACACTATATACGTATTCTATCCCACGTGCCTCTTTCTGTTGAGTCCATTCTGTCTTTCTGTAGTGTGTATCCTTATCCGGGCATGCGTTTAGGCTGCATTTGTGTGTCTGTATATGTGTGTGTGTTTGCGTGAGCGTGTGTGCGTGTGTGTGCCTGTGTGTGCGCGCGCGTGTTTGCGCATGGGTCTATTTGCTTAGTATTAGTTTCTGTCCGTTTATATGGGTTTGCTAACTACACTGTACTCGTATTTTTTATATAGTTATTTTATATCCTTTTATTTATTTGTTTTCTCATTTCATCTTTCGTAAGCGTATGTGTGCCTTGTGTGTGTGTGTGTATGTGTGTATATGTGTGTTTGTGTGTGTTTGTGTGTATAGGTTTATTTAATGAACTGTTTGTGTCTGTGTCTTTTTCTTTTCTTATTTTTTCCTCTTTTCCCTTCTCTCACTCTGTTATCATCCGCCAGGTTGCGTAGTGTGGTGCAGTGGATCGGTGTTATTATTCCAACCCTATTTTCTGCTGAGACTCGGTCTGTCTATTACTATGTGTGTGTCCACTGCAATCTAAGTGTCGTATTTCTTCTATGTGTTGATAATAGCTTAACATTTATGTTATTAACGAAGCCTTTATGTTCTAATTGGTAGAGCACTGTCGAGCAGTTCTCCTCCTTGAGCTCCCGCCAGTGTTCACAACCTGATCCTCTATACAACGTGCTGTCTCCGCAATATATGTTGTCCTGTTTCTGCACTGTCCCTAAGTACACCGAATACTCTAGGCGACATTCCTAATCTTACAGTTTAAGTGTGGGTTTATCCAACTTACTATACAGTTGTTAAGATAACACCTACGAGAAATTCTTCGGGCAGAGAATCAAATAACAAATTTTAAAAAGTACTCAGAGGGGAGAAAAACTTATCTAATAAGGTAGAAAGAAAGAGACGGTGGTGGGGAAGATAATGAAGTAAAAATTGTACACACATATAGTAACCCCTCGCTATATCGCGGTTTACCTATCGTGCACTCAGTACATCGCGGATTTTTCTTGCTAATATATGTAAATTTATATCGCGGACTCCTCAGTATATCGCGGGTTTCTGCGGCCGATAGGTATCTATATATTTTTTATTTATTTCTTTTAATTATTTCTTTTAATTATTTCTGTAGGAGGTTTTGGAACGTAAAAGCCGCGATAGTCGATGGATTACTGTACACAATTAGACATATTCATAAACACTCACGCACACATACGCATATATGCACACATACATAACTGTATATACATATAGACTCACATAAATTCATAATCACGTGTATATACATATACACACATGCATACCTATACATATATGTGTATATACACATATTCGCATTTACACAGGCAAAAATATAATTTCTATATGCACACACAGACACATATATACATAAACTTATACTTACACATTCACACTTATACACGTACATATACACATATACACATTAACTTATGAGCCAATGCATATATATATATATATATATATATATATATATATATATATATATATGAGCATATAACATATATACATACGCCATATTTATATACATACATCCTCATATATTTAGATAAGAACTTTTCATACCAATGCTAATTGTGACGACGGCATTAAAGAAAAAAAAAGATAGATAGATAGATAGATAGATAGATAGATAGATAGATAGATAGATAGATAGATAGGTAAAGCCAGTTGACGCTGATCCCATAAATTACAAATCTAATACTATATTTAGCTGACTATTTCAACTGAAAGCATCGCTGTAAATACAGTAATCACTCGCCATATTGCGTACTCAGTACATCGCCGGTTTTTCTGGTTAATATATGTAAATCTATGTCGCGGACTCCTCAGTATATCGCGGGTTTCTGCTGCCAATGAGTATTTATATTTTCTTCGATTTTAAGCATTTCTGTGATAAAATAAGCATTTTCACGCCAAAAAATTAATAAATAGTTAAATAAAAATAGAGTACAGCACTGCACTGTATAACACTTTAACTAAAATATATTAAAAGAAAATACATAGTGCATTATTTATATTTGACGGATATTTGTCTTCATCTTGTTAATACAACGTTTCGGCTGATATACCCTCCAGCCTTCATCAAGTGTCTTGGGGAAATTTCGAACCCGGGTAATTCCTAAGGTATTTTCAATGTTATTATTATTGTTGTTGTTGTTGTTATTTCTCCGTTTTCTTCCTCTGTTTAGACGAACTTTCCTACCTATTCGGACAAAATCTTTTGTAACCTTCGTCCTGTCTTTGTCCTTACATATTTTTATTTCATTTTAGCCCTTGTGGCCAATAAAACGAATTTATTATTATTATTATTATTATTATTATTATTATTATTATTATTATTATTATTAT
>NC_068996.1:41411900-41412731 GCF_001194135.2 Octopus bimaculoides | reverse complement strand
TAATAATAATAATAATAATAATAATAATAATAATAATAATAATAATAATAATAATAATAATAATAATAATAATAATAATAATAATAATAATAATGATAATAATAATAATAGTAATAATAACAACAACAACTACAACATTGAAAAATACCTTAGGAATGAGAGCCCAGTTTCGAAATTACCCCAAGACACCTGATGAAGGCTAGAGGGTATATCAGCCAAAATGTTGTGTTAACAACAATCAAGATGAGGACAAACATTCGTCAAATGTAAATAATGTAAATAATGTTGATAATTCCTCATCTCTTAAATATAGAACTCTATTAAAATACATAGTGTACCGTAGATGAGTAAATAAAAATCGAACATATTGTATAGAAAACGAAAGTTGGGAGGCAAAAAAAAAAAAGAAGACACAGGTACTCCTAAGAGTGTGGGGAGAGTTCATAAAAGCTTAAATATATAAAAATAATAAAATAAATACATACAAATTATCAAAAAAATATACAGTACACTATTGTTTCTACTTCGCGGATTTTCACCTATCGCTGGTGTTTTGGAACGTAGCACTAGCGATAGCCGAGGTATTACTGTAGGTGTACAGTCCACAGTAAACTTACATTACCATTTATCTACAGGAGGTTGGCTGTCACTATGATCATAATTGAAATACCTTTTGTTACCCCGACCATCACCATCAACATCAGTATCAGAGACCATGTACAAACACGCACAGATACACACAGATATGTTTGTGTATATATAGATATATCAGTATAAGTATATACATGTATATATACATCTTTACATGCTTACATATATATATACATATAT
>NC_068996.1:41408142-41410885 GCF_001194135.2 Octopus bimaculoides | reverse complement strand
CACACACACACACACACACACACACACACAAACACACACACACTAGCTTAAAAGCCGCACCTTTAAACTGGTTCCTGCGGAGGGGGGCTAATGGGGCATGCAGCCCAAAACTAAAGAGAGTAATAATAATAAAACATGTAAACCTTACCATCTTAGATATATATCACAGAGTATCATACTTGGCGAATTTTGCATCATTGTTACATTTGGAGATCACTGTAAAGTAACAGGATAAACAACATTCTTAGTTTTACCATTTGGTGTGAGTATGAAGAGATTGTTGCCATTTCGATCTCCTGAAGAATCATCATAGTTCTGACTATGAGTAAAGTACTGCTGCATGAGGTGAAGTCCAACAATTTTGAGTGGTTGACTCTTGTTAATTGACATTGCAAAACTAGCTTTTACGGGAAATTGAAATCTCTTAAATTCAAAGGACATGTCTGCTGGAATCAGTGGAATTCTTGGAATAAACACGTTTTCTCCCTTTCCTTGTGCCAGTGAGGATTGTTGCTTCCAAAATATGTGGATGCATTTGCCTGACAATCAATCTTGTTTCATTGCACAGCTTTGGAGCATCTGGATTTTGCAAAAGCATCATTGGAATTCCTTTCTTGAATGTCTATTTGTGAGAAGGCATTCCAGGAGGATCCAAAGAGTTAAGAAACTCAGTTGGATAATTCACAGCCTCATTTGGGGTCCACAACAGTGTCAGCTGAAAAATAATTTTCTTTTTCAGTGTTGATTGAATACATGAGTTTCCAATTGACAACCTGGAGAATCTCATTCATTGGTGCATGTATGGCTCTTTCACAAAGCCAACCATGATCTTGAAAGTTATGTACGCTGTTTGGGTAAGCCTTGGTAATCAACTCTTCTACAGTTTTTACCAAAATGTCACAGCCATTTGGAAAAGTGATGTCTCCATTACTGTCTTGTTAAATGCTTCCAGTTTCCAGATCCAGTAGCTGAGCTGCAAATCATCCAGCATCCAAATCTCCGAATAAACTGACTCACCTGAAAGTCCGACCCTGTCGGAAGTCCGATTAGGCCGAAAGTCCGATTTAGCTGAAAGCCCGGTTTGGATGGATGTCCGATTTGGGCCAAAAGTCTGAGTTCTTCAATATTTCCCTCCGAACGTTTCAATTCAGAAACTCTGCGGAACTTCCAAACATCACGAACATGAAACCTTTCACTCTAACTTGGATCTGTTTTTAAATAAACTGAATTAAAAATACTTTTTAAATTCACAAAGTTTTGGTTTTACTTTAAATTCAGTTTAAATGAAAAACTTGTAAGTTCTCAAATTTTTTGACTTCTTTTAAAATTTAAATTTTCACTTAGACCTAATCCCAATGCTGGATGTTCAATGCGCTCATATATACAAGGTGCGATGGGCAATTTGTTGTCATTTTATATTTTTAATTTCGCGCATGCGCTTTGTTTATTTTTGATTTTGTCGACTAAAGAATATAGTAGGGTCAGTTGCGCACCGTCTGTGAGAAAAACTGCATCAAAACGAAATTCACTCTACCAGAAATTTAGAAACGACATGCTGTACTGCTTGGCATTTGCGCCGGAAGCTCCAATACAAATATTTCAGAGTATTTGAGTGTCATTCTGAGGACATGTATCGAGAGTGATAAAAATCAAACATCCAGTCAAAATCATGGTGCTTGGAGTGATCACTAATGATACATTACGACTCCATTCTTCTACCCACACAGCTTCACTCAACAGGGAGGCCTTCATCAAGGGCCTGGAGGAGGTAGTGCTGCCCTGGCTCAAGAGGGTGGCTGCTGGAAGACTCTATGTCTGGCAATAGGACTCTGCACTATGCCCCAAAAGCAGGAAAACCCAGTCATGGCTGTCAGACAATATCTGCCTCCACATCACCCCTAACATCTGGCCACCAACTGAAACCCCCTTGATTAGTATGTGTGGGGCGCAAAACTCATTGTAACACAAAAAATGACTGAGGACAAGAATTATGGTTGCATTCACCAACTTAAACATAGAGACCGTCCAGAAGAGTTGCAGGAGATTCCAAAGTCGTCTGGTTGAAGCCACTGCTGATTTTATTGAATAGATTTACTCATTAGTATTTCAAGACATTTTTATGCAATTTTGATAAATGTATCTGTTAAAATGAGATGTCAGTTTTATTTTCATTTTTGTGTAATTTAGACGACAGTTTATTCACTGCACCCTGTATATATGGATGTGTTTATATATATGTGTGCATGTGTATGTGCGTGTGTATATACCTTTATGTCTTTCAGTTTTAGTCCCTCTTTCTTTCTTTCTCTCTCTCTCTCCATTTCTCTTTCTCTTTGTCTCTGTAGTTTAACATACTTCATAAGCACCCACTTTATACTTATGAACGAACATGCGTTGCTGCATTCATTTTTGTGCTTATAGATCTCCGTCTCCACGACCAACCCGCTTTATCTTCTCAATTTGTTTTTCTTTCTTTGATAGCATGCTAACCAGCAATAACCACTGAATTATAGCGCGCGAAACATTACGACCGTGGCTCGTCTACTTGCAACACCAGTATCGCGTCGCATCTAACAATCGCTCGGTGTGCTTCTCATCATCGCCTTGCATGTGGTCGTCGTCATTATCATCAACGTCTACGTCACCACCACCACCACCACAACCACCACCACAACCACCACGACCGCTACAACCACCACCACCACCACCACCACAACCACCACCACAACCACCACGACCGCTA
>NC_068996.1:41406644-41407881 GCF_001194135.2 Octopus bimaculoides | reverse complement strand
CCACCACCACCACCACCACAACCAGCACCACCACCACCACCACCACCACCACCATCATCATCATCATCGTGATCGTCATCATCATCATCATCATCACCATCATCATCATCATCATCATCATCATCATCCTCATCAATATCTGACGCATTTCTCTTCTCGTTTTCTTTCTTCACGTCATTTTCTTCTGTCTTCTACGACTTCCTCTTCCTCCTACTCCCTATACTACTACTACTACTACTACTACTACTACTACTACTACTACTACTACTACTACTACCACCACCACTGCAAACACCATCACCACCACCACAACTAGTTCTAAAATCTCTATAAGAGATGTAAGTGATAACTCTACGGAAAAGTAATGGTTGTTACCAGCTCAACGTGATTGTTCTGTATGGAATAATGTTACTACTCTTTTGAACCCCAAAGGGATCACTTCTTCGAGCAGGATATTGTGTCGTTAACCAGCTGGAGGAGGTGTCCTCCGGGGGTTAAAAATAGTAGTAACATTATTCCATACAGAACGGCCACGTTGTGCTGTAGAAAGTTACCATCCGAGGCACAAGTCCAAGCAAGGTTGTTTATGGAAAACCAGCAGTCACCCATGCATGCCAGTTTTCCCTCTCCATGCCACCGATATTATCCAAGGGAAAAGCAAAGGGTCCGATACGGCTTGGCACTTGTGACATTGCAACTCATTTCTACAGCTGAGTGAACTGGAGCAACGTGAAATAAAGTGTCTTGCTCAAGAACACAACACGCAACCAGATCCGGGATTCGAACTCACAACCTCACGGCCGTAAGCTCGATGCTCCAACCACTGAGCAATGCTAGTCGTCAGCCATTTTGAATTTGAATTCAAAATGGTTGACGACTAGCATCGTATTTGAAACTCAAGAGTACCAATGAATTTGAATCAAACTGTTTTGATCCATAAATGTAATTCCCAATAAATTGGTTGAGTGTCTTTCTTTCGTTTGTCCACTCACTCGTGTGTATATGTGTGTGTTTTCCCCACCGCCACCCCAACATCGCTTGACAACCGATGTTGATGTGACTATATCCCCGTAAGCAAGCGGTTCGGTGAAAGAGACCGATAGAATAAATACTAGGCTTACAAAGAATAAGCCTTGAGGGCGATTTCTTCGACTAAAACCCTTTAAGGTGGTGCTCCAGCATGGCCGCAGTTAAATATCTGAAACAAGTCAAAACATGTATATATATATATATATAT
>NC_068996.1:41405968-41406538 GCF_001194135.2 Octopus bimaculoides | reverse complement strand
ATATATATAGAAAGAGAGAGACAGAGAATCAGAGAGACAGACAAAGAGAAAGGCAGAAAGATAGGTAGATACATACATACATACATACATACATACATACATACATACACGAATTCAATTTCAACCATATTCTTGTAAAGATAAAATATGATAATCTAATGAATGGCAGTCAATGATTATACATAACTATACATAACAAAAGGAAACTATATATAAATCTACATACGTGTGTGTGCAATTGTATGTGTTTGTTTGTTTGACTGTGTGTGTGGTGTGTGTGTGTGTGTACATATGCTCATAAAGGGGCAAGCACACATACAGGCAGCCGAACTATATTTCAAGTCTTACATCAATAACTACTACATCAATATTTATTCCATAAAACTGTTTTCATTTTGTTCACTTAAATACGACGACAACGACGACGATGATGATGTCGACCACGATGGTGATGATGATGATGATGATGATGATGATGATGTCGACCACGATGGTGATGATGATGATGATGATGATGTCGACCACGATGGTGATGATGATGATGATGATGATGATGATGATGTCGACCAC
>NC_068996.1:41403128-41404812 GCF_001194135.2 Octopus bimaculoides | reverse complement strand
AATACTACTACTACAGTGGGCTTCAATGTGGGTATCATTCCCCCCCCCCCGGAGTCCCGGGTAGTACATTTTAGTGTTTGTTTTCCAGATGCTGCGTTACAGCTTTTGATCCCCAAATCTATTTGTGTCTTGGCCCCGTTCCCTGTTTTAAAAGGGAGATATAAGGTACAATATACCCATCATACTACGATGGAGGTTATTTCATTTAAAATGTTTGCCTGGCTGACTCAAATTGGACTTTGGTCGGGATTAGAATATTAATACCCTTTCTGTCTTTCTCAAAATAGAAGTACGTTGTTTTTCGCCTCTAAAGGGACTTTGTTATTACATCCGGAAGGCTGTCTACAATTCAATGCCCACAATGTTTCCGTTCTTTTGATCTTTCTGGAAGGTATACCATATCATTTGCGTTTTCCTCTTGCACAAATACTAGCAAGTGGCTATTTACCGTTGTTCATGGTTTCTCCTTCGACCCCGAAAGTTAAAGTAAATGCAACCTCGAAGGAATTTGAACTCAAATAATAATGACAATAATAGATGTTATTTTAATTTCCACAATGTTGCAGTGACGAACAGGGACATTGTAATAGTGAATTAGCAAAATACTATTGTAAACAAATAACAGCAGTATTACGCTTCCATCATTACGGCTCATCCATAATGATAAGATGGCAGTATAATAATGTTGTTACTTCCTTACAATATCACTACCAGCACCACCATTATTGCCACCTCCATTAGCACACAACCCATCAACTTCGGCAACCCCCGCCAGCAAAATATGTATCTCATTATCTCGCGTCAGCATTCGGTATTGCGGCAATGGCTGCGTGTATTTACCGAGACGATGGTCCTGTCGCCACCATCGCCACTAAAACAGAGGCCAGAAATATAACACATATCTACTGAACTGTTTATTACCTTATCTGTCTGAGTTTGCGTGTACTATTTCATATTCTGAATTTTCCCTGACATCAAAATGGATGAAGTACAGTTTGCCTAGTAGTAATTATTGCTGCAGCCGCTGTTATTGTTATTAGTGCTGTTGTTGTTGTTGTTGTTGTTGTTGTTGTTGTTATTGGTCTTGTTGCCAAGCAAACTCCTTTTTTCATTTTATATATATTTTATTTTATTTGTATGTTTCCTTTACGTATCTTGTTTTTGTTTTGTTTTTTTTATATATTTTTTTATTTTTGTTTTTGTTTTCTGTTTGCTCCTCTTTCTTTTGCATGTTTCGTTCGCTTTTATACCCTGGAGGTTAATTACAAGCTGTTCTCTCTTTACGAAGATAAATTTGGATAAATATGGCTTCAGTATCTTAACAAGAAGTATTTGCATTGAAAATACATAATTTTGACAATTTATGCATCGCAATGGCAGTAAACATAAATAGGTGCTGATTTTCTTACATGCTGTGGACCATATGCATAGACAAACAATAGTTAAAATATGGCGGACATTAGAAGGAAACACTTAGCAGGCTTTAAGCTCAAGTAAAATTTTCCTCAACGATGATGCTGGGGCAATGATGGCGCTGATGAGATGAAGTTGATGATGATGATGATGATGATGATGATGATGATGATGATGAGGATGAGGATGAGGATGATAATGATGGTGGTGGTAGTGGTGGTGGCGATGATGATGAAGATGATGATGGTGATGATGATGATGATGAGGAGGA
>NC_068996.1:41402278-41403118 GCF_001194135.2 Octopus bimaculoides | reverse complement strand
GTGGCGATGATGATGAAGATGATGATGGTGATGATGATGATGATGATGAGGATGATGATGATGATGATGACGACGACGACGACGACGAAGACGAAGACGATGATGATGACGATGGTGGTGGTGGTGGTGGTGGTGGTGGTGGTGGTGGTTGTGGTGGTGGCGGTGGTGATGATGATGATGCTGATGATGTTGGTGATGTTGGTGGTGGAGATCATCATAATGGTGGTGATGGTGGTGGTGGTGGCGGTGGTGGTGGTGGTGACGATGGCGTGGATGATGACGAAGACCATGAAGAGGAGGAAGAAGTGAAGGATGAGGAGGAGTCTAGTCTGCTGATAGCTTTTAGTGATCACGATGCTGATTACGTCTAAGGCGTGATGTTAGTAACGTTATTGAATCCATAGTTCATCTCCAACATCCTGGTGTAAGTTGCAGAAAAAAAATTAGAAGATGTGAAACGACTACCTGTAAGGAATTAAAAAAATTAACACTGATGCCAATTCGTTATACGGAGAAAACTCCCTCTGTTTTTGTGTGTTTGTTGTTGTTGGCACTCCGTCGCTTACGACGTCGAGGGTTCCAGTTGATCCGATCAACGGAACAGCCTGCTCGTGAAATTAACGTTCAAGTGGCTGAGCACTCCACAGACACGTGTACCCTTAACGTAGTTCTCGGGGATATTCAGCGTGACACAGAGTGTGACAAGGCTGACCCTTTGAATTACAGGTACATCAGAAACAGGAAATAAGAGTGAGAGAAAGTTGTGGTGAAAGAGTACAGCAGGGTTCACCACCATCTCCTGCCGGAGCCTCGTGGAGCTTTAGGTGTTTTCGGTCAATA
>NC_068996.1:41401478-41401953 GCF_001194135.2 Octopus bimaculoides | reverse complement strand
TTTGGTAGACGGAAACTGAAAGAGGCCCGTCGTATATATATGTATATATATGTGTGTGTGTGTGTGTGTTTGTCCCCCCAACATTGCTTGACAACCGATGGTGGTGTGTTTATGTCCCCGTAACTTAGCGGTTCGGCCAAAAAGAGATCGATAGAATAAGTACTAGGCTTACAAAGAATAAGTCCTGGGGTCGATTTGCTCGACTAAAGGCGGTGCTCCAGCATGGCCGCAGTCAAATGACTGAAACAAGTAAAAGAGTAAAAGAGAATATGTCTACATACATATATTCACGTATGTAATGTATTTATGAAAGCGTATGCGTGTATATATCTCTAGTGTGCCATCTACGTGCAATGAATTGGCACAAATGATGCAATGTTGGTTTCCTTGCAGATAGTCCCTTGTGTGTGTGTGTGTGTGTGTTTGTGTGATGTGTGTGTGTGTGTGTGTGGTGTACGTGTGTCTGTGTGTGTGT
>NC_068996.1:41399607-41401468 GCF_001194135.2 Octopus bimaculoides | reverse complement strand
GTACGTGTGTGTGTGTGTGTGTGTGTGTGTGTGTGTGTGGTGTACGTGTGTCTGTGTGTGTGTCTATGTGTGTGTGTCTGTGTGTGTGGTTGTGTGGGTATGTATTCCCCCTTCTTTGCCTTCACATTTGAATTAAACGTTATTGTTCGCTGGACCCACACACTGGTTTTACTGCTGTGGTACCTGGATTTTCTACAACAGCAGAATTTCGATCTTCCTTGAGACTCCAGTTCAAGACTGTAGATAGCCATGAGCTGTGGGACTGAGTTTTAAATCTAATATATTTTATATTCAAGATGTTATACAACGATAGTCTCTATATCTATTATAGCAATATTAATGAAAATAGTGAATATGTTGTGTCTGTGTCATGTATCTTTTAGCAATTCAAATTGTTAAAGATAAGGCAGGAATCGAGCTTGCTGGAAAAGATGACCTCATGGCCACGCATAGAGTTCAACCTAACGAAATTTCGGAGCTTGATTTTCCTTAAAGGAAAGCTGACAAATGGCACCTTCAGCATTCAGGGCTCTGGTATTCCGACATTCCAAGAAAAAGAAGTCCGCTGCCTTGGGAAAACTTACAATCATACCATTAAGGATTTTGGAAATGCTGAAGATACCAAAGCCCAAGTAGGCAATTGGCTGAGGGTAGTTGATAAAAGCCAGTTACTTGGAAGATTTAAAGTATGGTGCTACGAGTATGGCATCTTCAACAGGCTGTAGTGGCCATTTTTGCCTTACGACTTTTCCATGAGGAAATGGAAAAGCTGCGCAGTAAGTTCATGCGAAAGTGGCTGGCAGTTAAACTACCCCAAATGGTAGTTTAATCAATCTGTACAGAAAGACCTCTAAGCTCCGCCTGCCAATTTCATCCCTGGTGGACAAATTGAAAGCCACAAAGGAAAGAACTATCAACACGTTGCTTCTGTCTGAGGATGAGAAAGTGAGACACACCAACAAGATCATAAAGTGTGGTAGAAAAATAAAACCACAGAAGTTGGTGGAGAAAGCAAAAACATACTGGAATCTCCAGGAGATTTTTGGAGTAGTCTGCCGAGGACGGCTAGGATTTAGCAATTACAACACCAAAAGGTGGAAAAAACACCAATACCGGGAACAAGTGAGAGTGCAAAGGATCCGTAATTCAAGTGAGGAAGACCACCGGAGGAAGTCAGTAGGATTTACCCACTACCTGGAACGAGGCACTTGAGCGTCCACTATCCTGAAAGAACTCTAGAGCACTGACCAAGGTAGATAGTTCTTCCTCGTTCATGCTGTCACTGACTCAAACAACCATAAACTATGGAGTAAAGAAAAAGACTCATCTTGCAGGTAGTTACACTTTGCATACTGAATCACACTCTGACCCGATTCCCTACTGGGAGTAGGCCGATACAAGTGGGAACATGGCAAAGTCATTGCAGGAATTGCCAAGCAGGTGCCGCTAGCTCAAGATGGCTCTGGTTGATAAGAACACGCAAGTGAAACCCTTCCATAAGGGAAGACAAGTACAGTCATCACTGTTCCTCTCAGGCAAAGCATACAGGCTAAGGTGAGAAATGCTTATGGCTCTCAAATACCTACTGACAATACGAAAGGATTTTTAGCATTGCACTGGATTTAGAAGGGCTTGCTAAGTAGTTCCTGCCGTTTCTGTGTTGGGCAAAGCATCTCTGATGTTTATTTCACCTTTTATTTCAAGACATAGTATGATATATATGACTATATCTATTAAAATATCAATCCGTCTCTCAATCTCTCTGTCTCTCTCTCTCTCTGTCTCTCTCTCTGTCTCGCTGTCTCTCTCTCTGTATATATATAGATATATAAATATATATATATATATATATATATATATA
>NC_068996.1:41398194-41399435 GCF_001194135.2 Octopus bimaculoides | reverse complement strand
ATATATATAGGAAAATCGATGATCGGCAAGTTCAAAAACAAAAGCAACAAATGTCAAAGGGCCGTTCACAGCTTGATGCTCGATGTAAGTTTTAAAAGGAAAGTTGAAATTTAATCAAGATATATAAAAGCAAAGCATGTCAGTATGTTCTTTCTTCTTGTAATATTAGTCGAACAGTATGAAGGAAACAATACATAGCGGATGAAGTGATTGCACAGAGATCCCTATATGGGTATATATCTGGACGCCTTTAAGCATTCGTTTTGAAAGTAAAATAATCAGTAACTAACAGAATATTTATAGTATTATAAAGTAACAGATATTGTTTATCCATACAAGTTTGACTGTGGCAACACAAGGAACTTTTCAAGAGGTAAATCAACTCGTTTGATTTAGATTTAATTACGTTAGTTTCAGATTTTGGTACGAGGCTAACAAATTCGTGGGAGGGAGTTAATTCGATTACACCGACCCCTGTGTTCAACCCGAAAGGGGCGAAAGACAAAGTTGACCTCGGTGTAATTTGAACTCAGAACGCAGAGACGGACGAAATGCCGTTAAGCATCTTGCCCAGCATCCAAACAATTTTGCCTGCTCGCCGCGTTGTCTACGATTTAAGTGTATTAGCGACAGAGAGGTGAACCGCTAGATAGGGGAATTGAACTTATGGCGCTCTCAATGTAGGAATCAGCTGCAAACACGAAAGAAGCCTTCTAGTAATGTAAGACTTCAATTGTATTATATTATATTATTATCTAATCTAAAGTAATTAAAAAGAAAGAAAAAATACAAGCTATTACAAAGAGTGATTATATATTTTTATTAAAAGTATTTACGGAAATATAGTGATCTCTGTTTACATGCTGAGCTATACTGCAGACTGATACCGCTGATTTCACTGCGTAAAAGGCTCCTAACAATCCAAAGTATCTATATACATATTTGAAATTGAATATGGATCAATCAAACGAAAAACAAATGTTAAACGCAGACAAAAGTCAAAGTTCTAAAATAGTAAGAAAATCGGTCTTAATTTTTGACACCATACAAAAATTAGTCCAAGAAACTTGAGAAACGTAGATAGTGTTTCATTAAGTTTGTATATACACACAAGCATAGAACTATTGCGTAATTTACATCATCCCCAGCTGGATAGATGTGTACACACACACACAAACACACAAACACACACACACACACACACACACACACACACACACACACACACACACACACACACA
>NC_068996.1:41394550-41396117 GCF_001194135.2 Octopus bimaculoides | reverse complement strand
TATATATATATATATATATGTAACTGATCTACTCACCAATAAAAAGAATGCTGAAACTTTTTTTTTGTATATCACAACATCAGTACGCGCGTTTCAGTAGCGTGCTGGTTCTCAAATACCAAGTCATTTACATTATAGAATAGCTTACATTACGTAAGTTAGTATTTACTAACACTATTTTTTCAAAATTTATCACTGCTCACTAGGGTTTCTAAGATGATCCAAATTATATGCAGACACAAATTCATCAAAAGTAAAACAAAAACAATCAAAATCGCTAAAGAGAATACGTTTAGGTGTGAAATTATACCCAACATTAAAAGATCCAAACGTTAAAAGATTCGAGTGACCTAACTGTAGAACATATCCCAAACTACTGGAAGCTTCAGAATTCAACTTCAAGCAAGGAAAAATATTCAAAAGTAATACTAAATTTACCTGTGCATCCGCAAACTGAATATATGTAATAACTTGTTCAGGATGTGGACGCAACTATACAGGTGAAGCACGATTGTCTTTCAGACGGAGAAGGACACTGCATAAGGAATACATCTGTTTTCAAAAATGCCATTAAGCTAACATAGATAGATGCGCGGGAAATCGCCAAATACACTACACATGTTTACCTATTTACATATGTATACATACATATGTATACATACATATATAAATATAGTGTACTGTTCTGTGATGGTAAGATCAACAAAAAGAATACTCCACTGGTGACAAATGAATATCTGCTAATATAATAATGAGCGTAGTGTTTCTCTCTATATATATATATATATAGTCCAAAATCACGCTGGATGGAGTAGGAGAAAGAGTAGTATAAGTGAAGGAAGAGGAGGGAAAATAGTAATTCAGTGAAGGAGAAGTAGTGAGAGTAATAGCCTGACTGAGAAGGAGTGAGAGAAAGTAATAGCAATGAGAGAAAGGAAGTGGCAAAGAGCGCGTCGTGTATCTTCTGCTTTTCTCTGTCACAACATATGAATGAGAAAGGAAGGGCTAATAGATGAATAACGAAGGAAGATGTGAAAAAAAGCAGTGTTTCAACTCTGTGTGAATATATGTAGAAGAGAGGTATGTGAATATGTGTGTGTGTGTGTGTGCGTATGTGTAAAAGGAAGTCATGTAAGTGTGTGTGCGTGAGTGTGTGAGTGTGCAATGGAAGAAGGATGGTGAGCATTCAACGCCGAAAAGAAAAATTAAACAGCGTTTCAACTTTGTGTGAGTATATGTGTGTGTCTGTATGCGTATAGAAGGGAAGTATGTGAATGTTTACATCTGTGATTATTATGTATCTTACTTTATACTTTATTGATATATAAAATTTTACAGTTAGCCGTCATTGTGACGGCACGGGGTCAACCAGTTATTTAATAAATACAATATATGTTTTTAGGGTTACTCTTAGTTTCATGCGCTGAAAACATGGTAAACAATGTTTAATAATACGTCTAGTGTTCCAACACAATCGTCAGACACTGCCCACATGGCATAACAAGCTAAAAGTAGGACACTCACACACACACACACATGTATGCATATATATATATATATATATATA
>NC_068996.1:41388082-41393049 GCF_001194135.2 Octopus bimaculoides | reverse complement strand
CAGGAAGCGGGTGTATTAGTTTAAGGCACGGAAAGAACGGAAAAGTCTTTTACGTCCCGAGCCTACTCTCTTCGACAGAAGAGATAAAGCGGTAAAAGAATTAATAGAGAAAGAAAAAAAAAAGCGGAGAGAGTCCAACATGGCGAGATGACTTTGTGTGTGTATGTGTGTGTGTGTGCGCGCGTGTGTGTGCGTGCGCAGGCTGTGTTTTTTTCGAGTGCGAACGCATGTATACATATGCATATATTTTTTCTACTTTTCTTTATTAGTAAACCTAATTGCCTTTCGGATATACATTTCTTTAATATACAACAGTAATGACATTCTTACTGGTAATGTCTTCCCTGTATATTGCACAAGTGTAATTTTTTTTATTCCCGAACAAATTGTACTTCATATTCAAGGCTCCGATGAAGCTATAGGATGGTAGTGAATTCATTCAACTAAGAGTTCACTGCATCTCGTAACAGAAACAGTTGTAAGTTAATGAAGTTCTTAACATAACTATTGGTTTCTCCGTGTCATCTTCTTTTCTTATTCCTATATATGTATAGACTTATGATCACTAAGGAGATAAATAAATAAATAGATAGATAGATAGATAGATAGATAGATAGATAGATAGATAGATAGATAGATAAATAGATAGATAGATAGATAGATAGATAGATAGATAGATAGATAGATACACTCATAGAGAGATAGACAGATAGAGAGAGAGAGACATACATACATACATAAATAATTAAGTACATATTTACATACATACATACATACATACCTACATACATACATAAATGCGTGCATATACATACATAGGATAGATTAAATAAACCCAAGTAAAACGATCAGAAAATTCATATACGCATATGTGTCACGATTGAAACTGTATACAAGTATTATCTTTCTATATATATGAGTGTATATATGTGTGTGTGTGCGCGCGCGTGTATGTATTTATAAATATGTATGCGAGCGGATACGTGTGTGTGTGTGTGTACTCATGTATGTATTGCTGGTGCGTGTTGTATAAATTTGTAAACTCAATATGATGCACTTGCACATTTGGTCTGTGTGCGTCGAAACACGTGCTGCAGCTTGACAGCATGCAGACGCCAATAACTACATATTAATTACTTTCAAATTACTGTTGCCGTATGTCTCTCTCTCTCATCTAACTCTCATGGCTACTCTGCTCTGAACATCGCCAAATACAGCTACTGGATCCTGTATATCTTCGAACATCACCTACACTACCACCACCGCTACAAAACTCTATAACCACCACCACCACCACCACCACTGCTACTGTTTATTTCACACCTACCATTGCTACCACACACACACACCATCGCCATCACCACCATCTCTACCACTGCCCCCGTCACTCCACTGCCTCCTCCACTACTACGAGCATCACTCCACAGTCACCACCAAGACCAGCACCATTACCACCACCACCATCACCATCAACACCACCACCACCATCACCACTATCACCAACACCACTACAAGTACTACCACCACCACCACTACCAACACAACCATAACTACCACCACCATCACCACCACCGCCACAACTACCACCACAACCATCGCTACCGCAACCAGCAGAACCATCACTACCACCACTACCATCACTACCACCACCATCACTACCACCACCACTATCACTGCTACACTAACACGACCATAATCACCATCACCACTACCACCACAACCACCACCATCATCACTACTTCCAGTACCCCACCGCCAAAAACAAGACCAACACAATTACCACCACCATTTTTACCACTACCATCACCATCACTATCACCACCATAATCCGCATCACCACACGAATCACCACCTTCACCACCACCAGAACTACCACCACAATCACCACTACCTCCACAACCACCACTAACATTTCCACCATCACTACCACCACCACCACCAACACAACTACTACTGCCATCACCATCACCACAACCACCACCACCACTATCACCACTATAATCTTTACCACTACCATCACCACCACCACTATCACCACTATAATCTTTACCACTACCATCACCACCACTACCATCACCACCACTACCATCACCACCACTACCATCACCACCACTACCATCACCACCACTACCATCGACTTTGCCTTTCATCCTTTCGAGGTCGATTAAGTACCAGAGAAATACTGAGGTCATTGTGATCGACCCCTGCACCGCAAATTTCATGCCTTGTGCCTATAGCAGAAAAGGATTATTACATCACCACTAACAGGCTAAATTTCTCGTGTACTTTCAAGGCTAAAGTGTCCCTAGTATTTAGAATCAGAAGAGCACTCTAATCAACAGTGGCGATTTCTCATAGTGTTGGTAGCTGCTTTTATTTCATCTGTGTAACTTATATTTTATTTATACACGTATTCACGAATATATTGATTGACCCCCAGTTTAAAACAAAATAAGGCCTTTATACTGGGCATAAAATAAATGACCAACAACTCACAACATTTTTTTATATAGTTTTATGTGCGTCCCAAGTATTTTTGTATTCACTCTTCGTTACAAGTTGTTAGATGTATCATTAGGCCTCACTGAAAAAAAAAAAATGAAAGAGAAAAAAATTACTACTTTCTGATCTTTATGCCATGCCAAGTAAACATTGACCTGATTGAGTCATATACTCTTTAAAAGAGAGCTTCCATTGGTCGAAAGATTTATCTGTTAATAATACCCACTGCATGTTGTCCCGGGATGCCGCGCTTGATGTTGTGCAGGCATGCTTTGAAACTGATACAGACTGACGCATCTTCAGAATTTTTTGCGAGTTGACAATGATTATGTGTGGTTACGTTTCTTGTGACACACCTTTTTCTCTTTCCATTCCGGTTATTCAGATTTATCGAGCTGTAGTCGTAGGTGAAGCTCAAACACAGTACTACAATAATAGAATACTGCCATCTACAAGTTAAATATACGGTCGGTAGTAAGTCAAATCCTGTACTTTGTACAGGGTTAACCGAATGGTGCTGGTTTAATCGAGATGCACAAATAGTTTGCTCTTCATGTACCCGCTTTATTTTTCCTCTTTTTGACTTGAAGAAATTGTCGGACAGCGAATATCGAGGAGCGACTGACAGCCGAGTCCATCGTGAATATTACTTTGCTATCTTGGTTTGGTAATTTTTATTTGTGTCATGGTCGTCAGGAAAAATGCTCTATGATACAAATGATTGAAAAACACAAAGAGAAATGAAGTGATACACTTCCATCTTCTGGGTAACCCTCATCAGATTCCAGTTTCATATCGAAGTACGTGGACGGGAAATATTGCTTCGCATGAATTCTTTCAAAGACAGGTGAGAAAAGTGAACATGGCCAGAATAAATAAATTGGCTCTCAACACGAACCTCTAAGCCGAGAAATGATGGCAGGAGAGAGCTCAATGGCTTTCGATATTCAATATAAAATTGTATTTGTGAGATTCCTTGATCGATTGCAAGTGTCTGTCCCTCTCCTTTGAAAGAACTTTATGCTTTTTAAATTTTTATTAATTTTTGCTTTATTTCGTTTTTACTAATCAGATCATTATTATTATTATTATTATTATTATTATTATTATTATTATTATTATTATTATTATTATTATTATTATTGTTCAGTAGTTTTATTTTTATAACGTGCTTTCACTTCACTACCCAGCGCAGCTCTGTGCGCCTTGGGTATGTGCTGTGGTTTGCCGTGATGCTCTTATGTTTACTGTATTGAAAGTGTTTTGCGTAGGATGTGTGCAGTGCCCAGTTGTGCAATTTTCTGTATGTTATTTATATTTGTAAGTCCTGGTGTTTTTGTTGTGTATTTGTCTGAACATTTTTTTATTATACCTAAGGGGCCTACTATGATAGGAATTGTTTCTGTTTTTAGATTCCACATTCGAGTTACCTCTATTTCCAGGTCTTTGTATTTTGAAAGCTTTTCTATTTCTTTTCGGGAAACGTTGTCATCTGCTGGTATTGATACATCAATTAGAAAGCATTTTTTTTCTTCATGATCTTTGACAACTATATCTGGTCTATTGGCCTTAATTTCTCTATCTGTGTGTATTGGCATATCCCAGAGTATGGTTGCTTTCGCGTTTTCAGTGACCTTTTCTGGCGTGTGTTTATACTATCTTTTTTCTGTTGTTATTCCATAGTGTTAGCATAGGTTCCAGTGTATATAGGTCCCAGATCTGTCGTGTATGTGAATATTATTATTATTATTATTATTATTATTATTATTATTATTATTATTATTATTATTATTATTATTATTATTATTTTTATTTTTACCTTATGTTTGACTTCTGCCTTAGATTTGTACAAGTTGGCTCCAAGTCTCACCCAGAGGCCTCAACAGACAACAAGTTAGAAGTTCATGTTGGTGTTATGCCTAGGGTACCATATATTTGGTTTTGTACATAATGTTTGTTCTAGAGGATATTTAAGAAACCATAAGAAAATTATGAGTTTGTTTTAAAATTTGAGATTTCATCGACAGTATTTTACGTAGGATATGGACAGTTCCCATAAGCACTATCTTTTGAATCTGCCATTTTGGGGTCTCCTAGTATCTGAGCTAGGTAGCAATCAGCCCCTTTTACTATCATTCATTATTATTATTATTATTATTTTATGTTTGACTTTTGTTTTGCATGTGTACAAGTTGGATCCAAGTCTCACCCAGAGACCTCAAGAGACAACAAGTTAGAAGTTCATGTTGATGTTATGCCTAGGGTGCCATATATTTGGATTTGTACAGTTTTGTTCAAGTGAATGTTTAAGAAACCATAAGAAAATTATGTGTTTGCTTTAAAATTTGAGATCACATAGACAGTATTTTACGTAGGATATGGGCAGTTCCCATGAGCACTATCTTTTGAACTTCAGCCATTTTGGGGTTTCCTGGTATCTGAACTAGGTAGTAATCAGCCCGTTT
>NC_068996.1:41387041-41387959 GCF_001194135.2 Octopus bimaculoides | reverse complement strand
ATTATTATTATTATTATTATTATTATTATTATTATTATTATTATTATTATTGAGTAAGAGAGCAGTGCATGTCATCAAAGTGACACTGGGGTAAAATATACGAAGCCCAATATACCCATCATGACTACTCGTCTGATAAGGGCACCCCAGGCACATGCATCACAACCATATGTGCGCGACATGGTGATCTCATATCAAGATAAACAGCGCGTGACCTTGCAGGTGGAGACCACTTAGAATTTTCTTCAAGTCGAGTTGTCCATCCCACTTAAAAGATCCCTGCATAAGTCTTATTTGAGAATGATGAACAAGACACCCATGTTTCTAAAGGTGGATTATCCAAACCTAAAAAGAATTCCTCTCAACATATGGCTATGATGCTCCCTCACTACTTCTGCTCCTGATCGGAGATGCACATATTGTAAGCCACCAAGGGACATGCTCAACTGGTTAAGGTCAAACAACTGACAAAAACATCTGTGGTTTCGAGCAGAATATTTGCTGTAGCCCATCTTTTTATACCAAGACATAACAGTGTACATGATAACATTTCCAATCAGTTTTAAGATCAGAAGCCATGAGAGCCACTGCCTGGTACTGCATCAAGGCATTTGTTATTATTATCATTATTATCATCATCATCATCATCATCATCATCATCATCATCATCATTATTATTATTATTATTATTATTATTCAGTAGTTTTATTTTTATAACGTGCTTTCACTTCACTACCGAGTGCAGCTCTGTGCGCCTTAGGTATGTGCTGTGGTTTGCTGTGGTGCTCTTATGTTTACTGTATTGAAAGTGTTTTGCGTAGAATGTGTGCAGTACCCAGTAGTGCAATTTTCTGTATGTTATATATATTTGTAAGTCCTGGTGTTTTTGTTATGTATTTGTCTGAATATTTTTTTATT
>NC_068996.1:41380247-41381527 GCF_001194135.2 Octopus bimaculoides | reverse complement strand
ATTCATATATGTACACATGCATACAAGCATCCGTGCATTCATGCACGTATTCGTAAGTATCTACATACATATATGCATACATACATACACATCCATGCATCCATACATTCATTCATGCATACATACATACATCTATATATACATAAATACATACATACATCTGTATATACATAAATACATACACACACACACCCATACATAAATACATAAGTACATATTTACATACGTACATACATAAATAAATAAGTACATATTTACTTACATACATACATACATACATACATACATACATACATACATACACACTTGAGGAATATCATTAATCATAGGTTACTCAAAATTTCCATCAACACTACCAACGTCATCATTGTCAACCAAGAAGAAAACTGCGTACTCGCTTCATCTGCTACAAACAGTTGTCAAATCTTTAAACTACATAAAAGAAGGAACTGGATGACACTGGAAATATGTCCTGATAAAAGGTTAGTGTGAAACGGCTGGTAGGACATGATCATATGTCTCTATTTTTTTTTTTTTTTTACCAAAGTTATAAATAAACGACAAGTTATCGTTACTGTTATGATCGCTCCTCAGTTTTCACTACTATCGTAGCCGTCATCATTGTTGTGAATGACGTCACTGTTGTCATCATTTTCCTCGTTGTCGTCGACATCGTTATCGCCACACTCAACTTCATTGTCGTCGTTCTCGCTTTTCACATCATCGCATTTCTCCTCTTACTCAATTCATCTTCCTCATCATCATCTTCATCAACAGTAACGTTATCATCGTCTTCATCACTGTCGTCGTTGTCATCGCCATCGTCATTGTCAGCATTATCATCATCGTCACCATCGTCGTCGTCAGTAATCATCACCATCCTACTCTGCCTCCAACTCTCTTCTACCTCCTCTTCCTCCTCCTCCTAATAATAATAATAATAATAACATACTGGGCTTCGTATATTTTACCCTAGTGTCACTTTGATGGCATGCACTGCTGTCTCACTCAATAATAATAATAATAATAATAATAATAATAATAATAATAATAATGAGACAGAGAAAAATCCTAGCAATGGTTGAGAAGCTCAGGACTCAAAGCAGAGACTGAAGGATGTTTAATTGCTGCACAAGACCAAAGCCTCCCCACCAGAAATTACCAAAAACATATAATGAAAAGAAACATAACAAGTAACTGTATAATTTGTGGAGATGGACAAGAAACAATAAATCATATTATCTCTGGCTGCTCAGTCCTGGCTAAGAAGGAATATATTC
>NC_068996.1:41375799-41380193 GCF_001194135.2 Octopus bimaculoides | reverse complement strand
AAAACGAGAAAGCAACCATACTCTGGGATATGCCAATACACACAGATAGAGAAATTAAGGCAAATAGACCAGATATAGTTGTCAAAGATCATGAAGAAAGAAAATGCTTTCTAATTGATGTATCAATACCAGCAGATGACAACGTTTCTCTAAAAGAAATGGAAAAACTTTCAAAATACAAAAACCTGGAAATAGAGGTAACTCGAATGTGGAATCTAAAAACAAACAATTCCTATTATAGTAGGTGCCTTACTTATAATAAAAAAATATTCAGACAAATACATAACAAAAACACCAGGACTTACAAATATATATATAACATACAGAAAATTGCACTACTGGGCACTGCACACATCCTACGCAAAACACTTTCAATACAGTAACCATAAGAGCATTGCGGCAAACCACAGCACATACCCAAGGCACACAGAGCTGCGCTCGGTAGTGAAGTGAAAGCACGATATAAAAATAAAACTACTGAATAATAATAATAATAATAATAATAACAGTCATTATTAACATCGGCATCGTCGTCGTCATCGTCATCATCATTACCATAGTCATCTTCATCGTCGTCATCATTGTTGTCATCATCCATCACTGTTGTCCTTGTAACATTTCCATGTGAAATTACTTTTCTATCAACCTGACATGACCAGATGCGTAGCGCCCCTTATAACTTATTTTTAGTCGAGTCCAGTGAGGTTAGCGTTGATAACGAGATGACGTTGCATTCATACAGGAGATTAGGTCCAAATCTTTGCAAGAGGGCGACCCCTGCTAAGGATACATAAAGACCAGCTGGTGGTAGTGTTTAACTAGGTATCAGCCTACCTAGTTTAACTAGGTCACACTCGAGAACTTGGAACGCAAAGATGCAGAATAAATACTGCAAGGTCTTCCATTATACCTACACCTCAGACCGGACAAACTGCTTAGCAGTATTTCGTCCGTCTTTACGTTCTGACCTTAACCTTCATCCTTTTGGGGTCAATAAAATAAGTAGCAGTTGAACACTGAGGTCGATGTAATTGACTTGCCTCCTCCTCCTCCTCTGAACTTGCTGGCCTTGTGCCAAAATTTGAAACTATATTATACTGACACATTCTTTAGCTATCTCTGGACATTCTAATATAATGTTAGCTATGATTTCACCTGAATACTTGTACATTCTGCATTTACTTCGATGAACACTGCAACTGCTTTGTCGTCATCTTTTTCTAATTTATATAAAAATAATTTTGTAAGTCTCTTTTTTTCACTACTCTTTTCTCTTGCTGCAGTAAGTATTTACTCGTCATCCCTGGGGTTTTGAAAAGGGCTGAATGAAACTCTCCTTCCAAGTATGTCTTTCTTTTACTATATATTCTAATTTTCTCTTTAGCGTCTAGAACATTCTATAAAGTCATTCACTTGTTACTTTCATAAGGAATGATTTTTTTTATTTATCCTGTAGATATGAACTTAGACTTTATGACGCTCAAGCCACTTCCTCTTCCTGTGTTTCTTCCAGTATAACCGGTCCACATCAAATTAAGATACACGCTTCAGTCGAGAGTGAACTGCTTCTTCATTTCCCTGTCGATATCCATCAACTCTTCTTTTCTCCATTCAGCAATTCATTATCAATAGCTTATTACAGGTATTGCTCTCATATGGATTGATTCAAGTGTCTCCCGTATTCAATTTAAGTTTTAGAATCTTTATTCTGCGAAAGAGTGTTTTTACAAAGCGTTCCATTCATTTCATTATTTTTGATTTTGATTTTTTTCCAGTATTTCTAGGTATATGTGTAATCTACTTTTAATGATTTTAAATTCCCATCTTACTAGTACTTCTCAAGAGCTTTTCCGTTTCACTTCTCACACTACATTTTTCCATTCTGAAAGTCATCCAAATGTTACTGAATATTATTGCAGGTTCAAACATGGAGTCAAGTTGGTTCTTTTCTTCGTCGCGATTAAATTATCCATAAATAGAAGAATATTTACTTTTTCTGTCTTTACATTATCAATATTAATTTTTTTTCTATCAAGTGATTAACAACGGAATCAGTGCGATTGGAAATGGAGAGAAGTTGTCCCCTCGACAAATTTTTCTTCTGATTTGAATATCTCAATCTTTCTACTTCAAATGTTAAATCTACTCTCTAATGACGCATAATATCTTCTAACAAGCATCTATCTTTGATCGAGATCTCGAAGAGCTCTAGGCGTCGCTTGATCTCCATATGCATATCTATAATCTTCGTGCGCATTTCTATAATCAATCCACGCGATATATCATTTGTAATTCTGTTTTCATAATTTCACAATGTCGTCATATCAATCATTTATTGATCTTTCATCTTCATGGCTTTTTTTTTTACCACCTTTCTGCTCACCAGTTATTGGGTGCTTCTGGTATACCCGTTGCTATACTTCTTTTGTAAGTATCATTGTCAAAACTTTCCACATAATTGGTAGTCGCCTAATCAATCAATAATTCGAGACAGCATTTCTTTTCAATTTGTCTTTCAATATTAAGACAGGTTTTTCGTTTTGTTTGCCCTACACTCTTCCATACACTCATTTAGTTGTACCGGGATCGATGCTCATAAAACTTTTCAGTTAGTTCTGTGAAAAAAGCCTGCTCCCGCTGCTTTTCATTTTCCTCCCTTTGTAATATCTTTTGATTATATACTTTCGTAATGGTATAATATCTTTCTGCGCATCTGTAATCAATCTATTGTGCTCTATTACTGAGTCTGAAATTCATTCCATAAATTGCTTCTCAAAACAGTTTTTTTTTTTCACCATTAGGTCTTACGCTATAAATTGTCACCTACTTTCACTCTGGCGGCCCGGATTCGATTCCTGGCATGGCGATGCACCAGCACGGCCGAAGTCAAATGACTGAAACAAGTAAAAAAATAAAAGAATAATATCAAATAGGCGTCTCTAGTTGAATAGACAATTAGTTGTTTACTCCGTTTTCTGTGTGGCAGTTTTTGCCCTTACACTCTGCTTTAGTTTTTCAGTTATTGTTCTGTCTTTTTCCTAGCTTGTTGTAGTTCCTCTAATCTACTTTTCTCTTCTTTCTTTAATTGACCCTGCTTCCATTGCTCCAGTTTACTTATATTTTCTCAAGGCTTGCATCTACATTACCATACCCCATTTTCCACTGGGGTATCTCCTGGTCCTTCTTTTGATTTTTTTCCCTAACATTTCTGCAACTAAATTAGTACCTATTAATACTTATATTGTTTCCACGGGTGTTTCTATCAATTTTATCAATCAGTTTCTTAAACTTGGTTCGATCCACTAACCACAAAGTAATTAATTTGGGGGCTTCCAGTTCTTTCAATTTCTGCCAGTTTCTTAAGGATTTCATTAAGTTCATCCTTATTTTTGCGTTCCTTCATTCCTGTATGTTGTTTCTGTATCCTCCTATCTGGCTAACATGATCGCATGCACCAGCTCTTTCAGAAGAGAAATGTCAGGTATTTTCACCAGAACCATCAAGGGACTCTCGATGCACAACCAAAGTTATTTTGTTCTGAGCAATTAGAATTTTTAAGGCAGATTAAACCACGGCTACATTTTCGCCTTGTAAGATACAACCTGTCAACATCGTTCTTGGATTAAATGGTCCCTACATTATGAGTTGTTTTCTCAATATTTGGTCAAGTCTCTGCAACTACTCTTTCCTCCGACTGATATAATATCTGTACCGTAATTCAATAATGCAATCACCCATATATTGATTGCTTGGGACATATTTCTTCTGTTTCAGAAGTCTTCGGAGATACTCTTACGCAAAGCTCTTAATTTCTTTTCCATCAACTCAGCCACCTTCAATATTTTTCACATATAGAAAATTGCTGATGACGTCATGAGAAATATGTCGGGATATTTCTCCTTTCTCTTCTTAGCACTGTGCGGCATGTGCCAGGTACCATTTAAATATCATTATATCTAAATCAATAAACTTAATGATGATGATGATGATGATGATGATGATGAACTACGATGATGATGAACTACGATGACGATGATGATGATGATAATAATAATAATGATGATAATGACGATGACGACGATGATGATGGTTGAGAAGCTCAGGACTCAAAGCAGAGACTGAAGGATTTTTAATTGCTGCACAAGACCAAAGCCTCCCCACCAGAAATTACCAAAAACATATAATGAAAAGAAACATAACAAGTAACTGTAGAATATGTGGAGATGGACAAGAAACAATAAATCATATTATCTCTGGCTGCCCAGTCTTGACTAAGAAGGAATATATTCACAGACACGACAGAGCTGGGACCTATATACACTGGAAGCTATGCCAACACTATGGAATAACAACAGAAAAAAGATAGTATAAACACACGTCAGAAAAGATCACAG
>NC_068996.1:41369351-41371499 GCF_001194135.2 Octopus bimaculoides | reverse complement strand
TACTACTACTACTACTACTACTACTACTACTACTACTACTACTACTACAAATATTATTATTATTATTATTATTGTTATTATTATCATTATTATTACTACTACTACTACTACTACTACTACTACTACTACTACTACAAATATTATTATTATTATTATTATTATTATTATTATTATTATTTCCGTTGTTGTCGTTGTTGCCGGTGTAGTTTTAATTCTTTTAACTCCCCGTAATTATATTATTATTCTCTTTGTTTCCTAATTATCATTTTACAAGTTCGAGGATATAATTGATTCTCAATTTTATTGTTAACTGTTATTGGTATTTATCTTATACACGACATTCAGCCAAAATCCCACTTGCCCCCTGTGTTGCATTGCCTCTATATGTTTTGTGTCCAGACCTTGTAGCCAATAAAGAAAATATAATTTTTATTTTTTATTATTATCATAATTATAATAATTATTATTTATTTCTTTATTTTTGCAAAATTAACATTCAACCGCCGACGCCCACCAGAGGGCTTTATTTTCCCATATTCTTCTTTTAGTTAATGCGGTCAACTCCATCTGCTACGATTTATCGTTATCTAAACGTTAACTGTCAAATAATGACGTCATATCCTCTCTTCCTAAAAAAAAAAGAAAAAGGAAAAATGATCCAGAATCCTTGTCCAGTACCGGATCGATCCCAAAATCTAATCAGTTTGTGCCAGTCACAAGGCCAAACATCTCTGAAAGTTTATTTCGAATCCATCCAGCGGTTCTTGAGAAATCTTGTTCACAGACAAACAAACAAAAACACGACTAAAAACAATTCCTTCGCCTCAGCGAAAGCGGAGGAAATAAATACATGAATAAATATGAATATTAGCACGACACAAAGGTGCATGCGAAAGAGCATTGTAAAAAGTTTGCTTCCAAGTGACATGGTTCCGGGATCAATTCCAGTGTAACTCCTTAGGCAACAAAGCCTTAAACTCAGTTCACACAGCCGTCTGAAGCTACTGGATTAAGTGGATAAAGCCTGGCTGGATCGTGTGGAGGCCTACATCAAGTGCCTGGAGGAGGTTGTGCTGCCCTTGGAAAACCATATGTCTGGCAACAGGACTCTGCACCATACCGCACAATTGTGTTGTCTGTCGGTCAATTGTCTGTCGGTCAATTGTCTGTCGGCCAACCGTCTGTCGACGAATTGTCCGTCTACCAGTTGGATAGTGTAGCTTCGGGAAGGCCATATGTGTAGCAGCAGAATCTGGATCCTCAGCATACCTCCAGAAAGAGTCAGAAGTGGTTGTTGGAGAATGTCTCCTACGTCACCAACCCCAATTTCTAGCCTCCTAATTTCCTTGTTTGTAATCCCATGGATTACTGGGTGGGGGTGAGAAAAATACCAACTGATCTGTCTGCGACACCAAGGCCATGTTCGTGATCAAGATCAACGAAGTGACAAAGATCAAGGATGTTATACAGTATGTATATATATGTATATATATATATATGTGTGTGTGTGTGTGTGTGTGTACACGTCTGCGTGTTCATATTTGTCCTCCATCTTTGCTTGACAATCATTGTTGATTTGTTTACGTGCCCGTAATTTAGCAGCGTAATAAGAACTGGCTTGATTCGTTCGACTAAAAAATTATCTAGGTTGTGCCCAAGCATGGCCGTAGCCTCGTGGCCGAGTGAAATGAAAGATGAACAATAAAAGACATTACACCCTCGTTATATTTCCCTATTACCTTAATAAACAATCTTAGTATTTCTACCTATATAAGAAATCCATATATATATATATATTGGTAATGTAATTAAGTACGATACATATTTTATTACTGTAACGATTAAATATTATTCATAACTAGTGACAAGGTAATGTAGTACCTTTCTTTGTATTATTCTTGTGGTTGCTTTATTTTTTTTTCGCAAAGTGCAGACAAATCGACAAATAGGAAACAACAGAATACATAAATATATTCTGTATCTAGTAATATGCGGCTCAGTATCACAGCTAATATCCTCATTTTCATACTCCAGCAAATTTGACATTCTTGTGCAATGCACTCCTGATTCAGAAAGATGAAGGATTATTTTTATAATGATGTTTATATATGTATATATATATATATATATATATATATATATATATAT
>NC_068996.1:41367801-41368879 GCF_001194135.2 Octopus bimaculoides | reverse complement strand
TATATATATATATAAAACTGTCTGTATATATATCTATTTATATCGGTATATATATAAACATGTTATGTATACATATAAAGGTATGTACATATGTGTATACTCGCATTTCTCTGTGTGTGTATGTGTGTGCATTTTATACACTGGCCTTATCGTATCAAGTGACAACATGCCTATTACCTTATCTTATTTCCTAATCAAATGATTGATAATTATCATATAGTATATAGTGAACAGACTGAATGGCTGAGCGAAACAGATTCCTGACAAATGCAAGCGAGTGTCTGTCAGTCATTTGGACAATTTGATATGTCCAGTTTCCCAATATCTTCAATCTACACACAAGATTTACATTCTACACCCAACCAAATACAACCTATTCTCCTGGTTAAACCCCATACCGAACCCCGGTTCTTTTGGCCAGCATCCTCTCAGAGAAAATATTTTCCATCAGCATCATCCGCAAGCCCAATGTCATCAGTATGGCAGAAGCGAAGGCAACCAAAACAGGCACCACCACCACTACCACCACCACCACCACCAATGCAGACACCACCATTGTAGCCACCATAGTAGCCATCACCACCACAAACACCAACACCAACGCCACCACCATCACTACCACCACAACTACCACCACAACTACCCCCCACCACCACCTTCACCATCACCACCATTGAAGCCACCACTATCGCAAAACACCAACAGCAATAGCACCACACACCACTACCACCACTACCACCACCACCACCACTACCCACCATTACCATCACCATTGCAGCCACCACCAATAACACCACTACTACTATCACCAACACCACTACCACCACCACAACTGCAGCCACCATTACAGCCACTACCACCATAGAACACCAACGCCAATACCAAGACCACCACCAACCACCACCACCACTACCACCACCACAAGCACCACCATCACCATTGCAGCCGTCGCCAATACCAACACCATCACTTCCAACACTACTACCACTACCACCACCACTAACACCACCGTCATCACCAACCCTAATATCAAGACCACCACCAGCACAAACATTACCGCCGCCGCCACCACCACCAC
>NC_068996.1:41364627-41366616 GCF_001194135.2 Octopus bimaculoides | reverse complement strand
TAATTTACATTACATGTTTCGTTTTTTTTTTTAAAGAAACCTTATCAAAAATGAGTATAAAATATGAGAAGAGAAGAGGGCTATTAATAAAATAAAATTGAAATTAAAATTAACAATGACATTCATAGTTTACTGTTATTTATTGCATGCGCACGTGGTCCTTTCGTTCTGTTCTGAAGGCATGGTACTTTCAACTCGCTGTGATAGTAGATTACTATGTTTTTGTAAATTAAATAGTAGTCAAGACTTGTTTTCTAGAAGTGTTTGTAACTGTCGAATAACCAGCAGCAGTAATGATAACAATAGTAGTAGTAGTAGTAGTAGTAGTAGTAGTAGTAATAGTAGTAGTAGTAGTAGTAGTAGTAGTAGTAGTAGTAGTAGTAGGAGTCGTCGTGGTGAAGTTTGTTCCCCCTGTGGTTTTAATAGAAATCGGGTTCTTCGATCCCCTTTGTTTATTTCTTATGAATAACTTGCAAATCCACATATAAATATATAAAGATATATATGAAAGTCTCAGTGTTGCTAGTTTAGAGAATTTAGACTTGGTCGGTATTTTCTTATGAAATGTATTTCTTTGCTTAATGCGTTCATTTTGGCTAGCATTGTCTTTGAATTTGTATAGAGGAAACGTTGTGAATTTGCGAAATTTGTTGTAAGCACATTCGTCGATGTGCTGGCTGAGATATATTTTCCTGTTTTCCGGGGTCCTAATTTGGTATTTGTGTACCGCCATCCTCTGACGTAGGCTGTTTCTAGAGTGTTCAATATATTGCCGTTTGCGTCCAGAGCATGTAATTAGGTAGATCAAGTTCTCCGATGCAAACGTAAAATTCGTTTTTATTGTGAAATTATGGCCTTGTTCTAATCGGTGTTCTGATCCTTCTATTACGTTGACACAAATCCTACAGTTGGGTCTCCCGCATTTTTTACTGTAGGTTTAGTGGTTATTGTTGAGTGTAATTTGGCCTGGGTTAAGATCTTTTTCATTGATTTTGGTTGCCTCTTACTTTTGATGATTGTATGCGTTTTGAGGATTTGGTTCATTTTTTGGGTCTTTCTTGAGTAGAGCTGTGCTGTGGAGTATGTTGTTGAAGGCCTCATTGTTGTGTGGGTTGTGTGTGGAGATGTAAGGTAGGGTTTTTTAATTTTTCTTCCTTCTTGGGTCTTGGCTGTCTAAGTTTTTAATTGAAGTACTCTTTGGATCGTATTTTCGATTAAGGGCTGTGGATAGTTTCTATTTATGAGTGTGGATTTCAATTCCTGGAGTCGTGTATAACGGGTGTCTGCATCTGATACTATAGTGCATATTCTTTTGGCTAAACAAAATGAGATATTAGTCCTGGTGTGTCTCGAGTGACAAGAATCAAATGGTAGGTACTGTTTCGAGTCAGTGGGTTTATAATAGATATCTGTCTTTATCTTGTTCCAGACTTTCTTTATGAGGATATCTAAAAAACGGTAGTTGTTGATTGTTGTATTCCATCGTAAATTGGAGGTTTTCGTTTATTCCGTTTAGAAGTGTTTGGAATTCGTTGAGTTTTTCTATACTTTCATTCCAGAGGATGAAACAGTCATCGAGATATCTTTTCCAGTTGTTTTGTATGAAGGTGGAAAAGGAGCTTCCATATTTCTCGAGTGTTCTCTGGTATAGTTTAATCACGAGATAGCTCATTACCAGGTTGGCAAAAGAAGGCGAAGTCCGTGTTCCCATTGCAGTTCCCGATTTTTGTCGGAAGTATTCATTGTTAAATATAAAATAATTTTTTTCTAGGATAAATCTAAGTCCTTCAATTATAAGTTCTTTTTTAATGTGTGAGGGGAGTTCATATGTGTAATTGTCTCACCAGAAAGTGATGGCCTCTATTCCTAGAGTGTGGGATGTTTGAATATAGGTTGACTACGTCGAAGGATATTAGTAGTGTTGTTTCATTGACCGTTTTTGGGAGGTGGTTTAGCATGTCCACGTCATTCCTTATAAAGCTTATATAT
>NC_068996.1:41363607-41364474 GCF_001194135.2 Octopus bimaculoides | reverse complement strand
ATATATATATATATATATATATACACACACACAAGACGGATTGTTTTAAGTTTCCGTCTAACAAATCCACACAAAGTAATTTGGTCGGCCCAGGGCTAAAGAAGAAGGCACTTGACCAAGAGCCGCACAAACACAGACACACAAACGCACACATTAACACTGCTATGTTTACTAAGTGTGTGTGTGTGCGTATGTGTGTGTTTGTGTTTACGTATCTATTTATGTATGTATATGTATATATACATATATATGTAGATGAGTGTGTGTGCATGCATATATACGCAAAGAAACGGATATACGCACAAACCTCCACATGTATATGTTTATTATCTATACGTAAAATTCTTCACGCAGTCCATTCTTATCTGTCTAAAATTATACATTAGATATCTATGGAGTAGGCAAACTGGTAGAAAGAGAACACTAAAATAAATTCGTATTTTATTGAAAAAGAATTCTCAAGTAATAATAACATTTAATAAACGTCGTCAAATCTGCAACTTCATTGGATAAGCAAGACAATAAAAAAATCCAAATCTAACATGTGACAAACATGACGTTACTACTTCATTTCAAACTTGAAACGAGAGTTCATTGCATCTTTGTCAGAATGTGGGGTCTTTCTCTGTTATGGGAAGCATAAACAATAATGTATGAGAATAAAACGTATTTGAATTAATAACATACAGAATTAACCGCATTAGCCACATATGTTCGTTACCAAACATGAAAGTTCAACAAGAAAAAAAAATACAGTATACACTATTAAAAGCCAATTTGTCGGCACCAAACATAGCCATAACATTTCTTATTTCAATCGTGAGATGCAAATCCATTCATGTATGTGTGTTCCTGTGTGCATGTATA
>NC_068996.1:41360898-41363352 GCF_001194135.2 Octopus bimaculoides | reverse complement strand
ATATATACATATATATATATATATATATATATATGTATGTATGTATATATATATGTAAAATATAGATTATTCTTTTTACGATGTATAAATGCACATATATACATATGCACAAACAGACAGACAAACGCAGACACACATACATATACACACACACTCACAGAAACACAGATACACACACATACATATGTATATATGTATAATGTATGATTTTGTGTGTGTTCACGCACGTGATGTGTCAGTACACATACATGTGTATGAATGTATGTGTGTATACGTATCTGTTAGTGTATGCGTGTCAGAGTGGCTGCTGTGTGTCAATGTGTGTGACTGATCTTTAGATGTCATTCATTATTTTATATTTGTTAGAAGGCGGCGAGCTGGCAGAAACATTAGCATGCCGGACGAAATGTTTAGCGGTATTTCGTCTGTCTTTACGTTCTGAGTTCAAATTTTGCCGATGTCGACTTTGCCTTTCATCCTTTCGGGATCGATAAATTAAGTACCAGTTATGCACTGGGGTCGATGTAATTGACTTAATCCCCTTGTCTGTCCTTGTTTGTCCTCTCTATGTTTAGCATAGCCCCTTGTGGGCAATACAGAAATAAGAAACGTTAGCATGCCGGCCGAAATGCTTATCGTTGTTTCGTCTGTCTTTATGTTCTAAGTTCAAATTCCGTCGAGATCCACTTTGCCTTTCATCTTTTCGGGGTCAATAAATTAAGTACCATTTACGTACTGGGGTCGATCCTATCGACTGGCCCCCTCCCCCAAAATTTCGAGCCTTGTGCCTAGAGTAGAAAAGATTATTTTGTATTTGTTAGTAGGATGGGATTGCGATAGCAGTTCTTTTTCAAACCACATACAGTGTGTTTTTACTGCTTGCTTCTTAGAAGAAATAGAACTCCGTTGATTTCAATAATGGCTATTCTGTTCATCGACAAACTGAATGGCGTACTTTTTGACTTGAAGCAGTTCTCAAACTTTTTCTTTTTTTTTTTATCTATGGACCCATTTGATTACTGTCTTATTCTAGTGGACCCCATACCCATTCGATGTTTAAAATCTAGTTTTATAGCACATACCTAGAACCTAGAAAAAATGTTCAAAAGACTTGGGTCCTAAAGCTGGGCAAAAGGACTTTGGGAAAGCCCTTTATTAATGATAATGCTTCAGACGAGGCAGCTGAATCAGCCGATCCTTTCAAAATCCAAGGTAGGTGACCTTCTTCTATTTTGTTTCTCCGATAATCATGGTCGTTTTCAGAATGTGGTGTATGGATGTTCGTAGCCTGGAGTCAGCTTGGAAGCAAGATTACTTGCTAAACGACTTCAGGTCGCTCAATTTAGATGTGGCTGCAATTAACGAGACAAAGATTTCTAGTGCACAATAACTAGCGCCCGTTTTTGAGGACTATGGAATATTCTCTTTATGTGGTTTGGTGGGAGCAGGGGGCGGAGTAGCAGTGTTATTCTGAAAATCTTTAAATCTCGAAGTATAGTCATGGGCGGCAAATTGGTGGTTCTAGATGTGAATGGTAACGAAGGTGGCGCCCTTAGACTTAAAGGCCAGATTTCTTCAGGTGTCTAGAAACATTTCTGGGAAGGTCTCGCAATTTAGTGCTAGTAGGGGCCTGGATTGAGATCTTGGACGCACGGAAGGACTGTGTAGGGCTAGTACACAGAAGAAGTTAATGCATAAACCTCGAAGACCTACTCAGAAACTTCCAATTGTCTGAGAGATATAGATTGGATTCCCTTGATGTGCCAGTGTGAACATAGAGTAACCACATTGGGTCATCCAGATCGTATCTAGCTACAGTATTTGTTAGGTAATTGGATAGGGATAGTATAGGTTGTCCAGAATTTAAATTAGTCAGCTACACAGACCACAAATTTGTGATCTGCACAATCGATCTAGATACGACCCGTAGACAGGGATTCGATTAATGGAAGTTACAGGAGTCCTTGCTGACAGGCAATGACTAGAGGGACCGAATTAGTGAACTAGTTAAGCGGCAGTTGACTGGGGCAATCGTGAACAACCGGTGGTGGGCTACTCTGAAGAGGGTGACTAGAGCAAAATAGATACCGTTTAGCAAAGAATTAGCAATGGCGCGGAATAGATTAGATGGCGAACTAGTTAGCAAATTAGAAGAGGCGACTAGAAAAGGCATCGCGCCCGACGTGTTAGCGGCGAGAATGGCTCTTGACTATTTCTTCAAAGCGAAACACGATGGTTACGATTTCAGAGCTAAGGTACGTGCACTCAAACAGAAAGGAACTAAAGCCGCCTGATGGGCCAGAACAATGGAGACGCGACGTGGAAGCAAAACCACTATCCGGTCTTTGACGGAACGAGACGAGCGCGTGCTACTCGGCTCAGAGCAGATGTGCACGGCTTTTCAGCAGCACTTCACACAGCTGTTTGGGGAGGGTGATGAGTCGATGATGGTAG
>NC_068996.1:41357478-41360888 GCF_001194135.2 Octopus bimaculoides | reverse complement strand
TGATGGGCCAGACCAATGGAGACGCGACGTGGAAGCAAAACCACTATCAGGTCTTTGACTATCAGGTCGACCATCGATGTCCTGAAAACAGGCGGTTTCGGACCCGTTTTCAATGACTGGATCGCTGCAATGCATAGTGATACATGTTCAGTGGTCAAAGTAAACGGTCACCTAACGGAATCGTTTGGCATCGCACGCTCGGTCCGTCAGAGCTGCCCGCTGTCGCCTCTTTTATAACGGACGTCGTTACTGTCATGTTGTCAGATGCCTCCGAAGTGGACACGTTCGGCACCATCTTAAGAGAATATGAGTCGGTTGCAAGGGCTAAAAACCAACGCCAAAAAATCGATAGGTCTGCGGTTGGGCTCCTGTAGAGGCAAGTCAATGCCATCAGACGACGTCGTAAGACACTGGAACGACGGACCAGTTAAATTGCTCGAGGTCTGGTTTGGTCCCGAACTCCAGGTGGATAAGAACTGGAGTGAGGTGGCGAAAAAATCGGCCAGTCTTACCTAGAAATGGACTGAGAGGAAGCTGTCCCTGAAAGGTCGGGCAAAGGTGGCAAATGCCTACATCACCTCCATTATCATTTACCGCCTGTCCGTCGTGTCTTGTCCAGGTTACTGCTTGACCAGGTTGGAGCTTCTCTTGTTTAAATTCTTGTGGAAGGGACGCTTTCCAATGGTCAGGCGGTCACTATACATTCTACATTTTTCGCTCTTGATAGTGCTGCTGATATTGCGCTTCACATAGTTAATCCTTAACGTTTGTCTCTGTGCCACGCATATAAGTGTTTCAGTCTCTATTTTCAGGTCATTCTTCCTCATCCATAGCCACCGATCTTCTGTATCTGTTTTGGCGTTCGTATCCCTTGCAAACTAACCGGGCATTTTTAACTGTTTTCATGCCATTTCGTTTATCATTTTTTTCTTTCCCTCTTTAAGTTTCTCTTTCTCTGAACAATCATTAGTTTTAATGACGTCAGGCACTTCACGTGTTTCAACAATAGTTCCACAGTATTTTTTACATGCTTCAACGCAATCCTGACAACTAATCAAACCTCTCTCACCTTTTCTTGTGAACAAGGACAACCTATCAGTGTCACTCTTGAGATAGAATGCTCCGTACACAGTCAATATTTTTCGTGTCGTCGTCTCCATACTTATCAGTTCTTTCTTTTGCCAGTTTAAGTTTCCAGTTCCATACCGAAGTGATGCTATCGCCCATGTATTAACTGCTTGAATTTTATTCCACCCAGTCAATTTTGTGTGCAGTATTAATATTTGCCTTCGGAAATATCCAGTCCTAAGTTGTTTTTTTTAATTTCTTTCTCTTTAATTTCGTGGAACTCTCGTGTGCTAAGATATTTGTAGCCTTTCGTTTCAAGTTGTTTAATCAGTTTTCTATTAGGTAATTTTATCCCTGCTAGGGACTGTACATTTTTTTTTCGGGTTCATTATACCACACTTCCTTAGTCCGAATTCCATCTTAATATCAACACTAAAGCAGTGGACCATGTTCACCAAAGAACTCACTTGTACCTCATCTTTGCCACAAAGCTTCAGATCATCCATGAAGAGATGGTTGGCTGTTTGAGATTTCCACTTTAGCTGATATCCCTCGCTCATTTTCCCCAGCGCAAAGCCAGAGGAATCATACAAAGAGCAAAAAGCAATAGAGATAAGCTATCTCCTTGGAAAATTCTTCTCCTGATGCCTAAGATCTCTAAGCTTTGTCCGGTCAGTGTCAACTTAATTGTCTGCTCTGCCATACTTCTCTTCAGAAAACATGTTACATTCCTTGCAATTTCAAACATTCTAAGCACTCGATGATCCACGAATGTGGAATCATCGTAAGCTTTGTGGTAGTCAATCCCAGCCATAGCGAAATCTGTCCTCCTTCGCTTTCAATCTTGCATTACCATTTTGTCTATCAATAATTGGTCTTTGGTACCACTGCATCTCCTCCTACAACCCTTTTGTTCCATCGGTACGACATCGTTATCATCAAGGAATTTGTAAATTTCTTCTACAGTCTCTACTGTCAGTAACTTCCACATTAATAGAACTCAAGAAATTAGCTTGTAATTGTCGGCAGCATTTCCTTTCGATACATCCATTAAACACATCACCGTTCGTCTTTTGGCCAACCAACCTGGGATTTTCCCTTTTTCGTCGATCAATGCATTAAATTGATCTGCCATCAATTTGTGGCACCTACTGAACTTTTTTTTTATCCAAAATCCCATCAGGTCCTGCTGTTTTCCAGTTGTTTATTTTTTTTTTTGCTCATATTTCTGATTCAGTCTTCGGTGAAGTGGACATCTCAGTCTTCGGTGAAGTAGAGATAAGCTGTTTCCTTCAGCCTACAGAGTCATTCAGTAGCAGAATTGTGTTGTTCTTGCTTACTCCATATCTTACCCCAAAACTTTCAACTTTCATCAGCATCGGGGATTAATCGTTGGCACTCTATATCATCATTAGTTTGTTGATAAAATCTGTTCTGGTCGATTATAAACAATCGGTTTTGCTAGTATTGTTTAATCCATTGTTCAAACCTAGTTAATGTTGCTTTCTTCGCAAGCATGCACTACCTCAGTTCTTCAATTACAACATTCACTCCTTTTGCACCAGCACTTTTTCAACTTTTTAAAATTCCAATTATTAAATTTTCCTCTTCTTTTTCTTTCAAGTATTGGCACTATATCGTTCAGGGGGTTTATACCTTTTTACATTCTTCTTTTCCACCAACGTTGTTTATTTAATTTTTCTCGTGTCAATATTCCGTTCCCATTGGTCTTCAGTTCATTCTTTCTGCCACATTTCTAATTGCAGCCTTGATGAGTTTATTTGTATGTGTGATGTTCTTCGTTTCAACGTATTCCAATGCATTATAGACTTTACGTGTCTCTTGATTTAGTCTCCACTGGTAAGCGTTCTTGAAGCCGCATCTAAATTCTGTCTCTTCTGCATTTAGTAGATCCAAAACTTTGTTTATTATCATCTAATCTTCGTCGTTTAATTACTCATTGATCTCGATTCCTTCACGTCTCGCGGCAGTATATTCTTGCAGGTAACTGTCAGTTTCTTTCATTATGCTACTTTCGTTTTCCGTATGCCCATCATCACTTGACATCCTTCTGTTCATGGTCTCTAACTCCAGTTCTGATAACCATCCATTCTTTCGTATTGCTCATGATTGATCACATAATCTCTGTTCAGTAATTTCAAACAGTCTAATGCTTTTCATTCTGTGAATTCGTTGTCTGTAACCTCTGACTGGCACACTGTATGCCTCGGTGATAACACTCCATAACCATCATGTTTACTTGTATACTACACTTTTGCCTTGCAGCATGGCTAGCAATGACTGGATTACGACCGGGCCCACCCTGCTGCACAATGGGGCAC
>NC_068996.1:41353354-41354639 GCF_001194135.2 Octopus bimaculoides | reverse complement strand
TTTGGTAGACAGAAAATAAAAGAAGCATGTCGCATGTGTATATATATATATATATATATATATATACATATAGTATAAATAATATATATAAATATGCATATATACATACGTATATGTACATACTTACGTCTATACGTATATATATATATGTGCATATGTGGGTACAGGACGTCACGAAACGTGTACGAAAAACAATACGAAGTACGAGTACATAGAATATGAACTATTTTTCGAACAACGAAATATATGTAACCATATATATATATATATATATATATATATACATGTACCCTACCCGTGGCTTAGCGGTTCGGCAAAATATAGAATAAATACCTACATTAAAAAAATAAGTACTGGGTCCGATTTCATCGACTAAAAAATTCTACAAGGAGGTGCTGTAGAATGGCTGCAATCTAATGATTGAAACAAGGAAAACAAAATACAGTTCTCTACCTATATCAGTAGATGTCTCAATTCTGTCTAAATTAGTTATTACAGTTCTATGTCAATAATATTATTACTCACAAGTCGCAGCTGTAATGTCGATGATACTGTCTGTATAATAAACATGTGTTCTGTTAGTTTCTATCACTGAATTCTCATCCATGTAGAAACATCCGCGACGTAACAAGGGAGGGTAGATGAAAGGGAAACATGATAAGTGGTGGGGGGACAAACAGCGACACAACAAAGAGACAGACACACATAATTATATACATATACTAAACTACCCGTGATCCGCTGGGTTACCGGGAAAGTCTGAGTTTCCCAGCAACGGAGTTTTGTTCCGTGATTATTTTTTTTATTTTCCAGGTTATATTGCATGCTTTCAATGAATGTGCCATCGAAATCACGCGTAAGCGGCTCCTTTCTCCAGAAAAGGAAAGATGTGGCCGCTATTTCTCGCATGCCCAGCTACCACGTAACAGATATTCCGGGTCCTTTATCGCATATAGCAGTTACGTGGTAGCAGGGCGTGCTACAAATAGTTGCCAAATCTTTGGAAGTGAGATACGTTGAATAAACTCGAAAAAAAAAAAAACAATGGAAAAAAATTATTTCACACCGAGTTTACGAACAAGTCTTTTACGAAATATTCATACCAAAAAAATTTGTGTAATGGTATTCACTTGAAAATAATTGAAAACACACTTTAAAATATTGTCTGTTTAAAGAAAGCTAAAATATAAATACTTATTTCAGACGCAACTTACATTTTTGAAATCACTTTCACTTTAAAATATTCTTAAATGATTAAAATAATGTGTTTAACAAAAGCGAAAAT
>NC_068996.1:41352787-41353344 GCF_001194135.2 Octopus bimaculoides | reverse complement strand
CAAGTCACTGTCTAATCGGAAGATAAGAGTTACATCCCTTTCAGGGTTAAGTTAATTTCTGATACTTTTTTCATTGTGCACCGTTTTGCACCTAAATATCTTAACAACCACTTATCTGATTGACGCGAAATTTTGTTTCATTTCGTTCTTATTTACATTTCAGGTTTCCCATTATGCGTCAGTTTGGCTGTGTAACATTCCAAGCAAGCAAGATTCAATCTGACTTTTAATGTATTATAGATATATAAATACAACGGGCTTCTTTCAGGTTCTTTCTACGAAATCCACTCACAAGGCTTTGGTTGGTCTGAAGCTATAGTAGAGGGCACATGCCAAAATCGCCATGGACGGTACACAGAATCATGTGGTTGACAAGCAAGCGTCTTATTGTAGATATATCCTCGTTTTTAATATTCCAGCTGAGATTTGAAGGAATGTAACAGTTCGGAATACACATGCACATACACACATCTGCCGGTCTGTCTGTCTATCTATCTATCTATCTATCTATCTATCTATCTATCTATCTATCTATCTATCTATCTATCTATCTATCT
>NC_068996.1:41352005-41352706 GCF_001194135.2 Octopus bimaculoides | reverse complement strand
GAGAGAGAGAGAGAGAGAGAGAGAGAGAGAGAGACAGAGACAGACAGACAGACAGACAGACAGATAGATAGATAGATAGATAGATAGATAGATAGATAGATACATACATACATACATACATACATACATACATACATACATACATACATTGAAAAATGGATGAAAGCCTACTGTTTACAGCTGAAGGGGAACGCATAGCGTGCCCACTGCTCCCGGTACCACAAATACAGCAATTACAACGCCAACATCAGCGTAAAAGTATACAAATTATTACAGGACATCAGCAGCAGAAACAACAGCTAGAAAAGTAGAAAGGAGAAACAGCTACTGTGGCAGGAACAACAAAAGTAGAATCACCAAAGAAAAAGAGCGAAGGAGCCCCCATGATAGCTATATCAACAACCATCACAAAGGAAACTCCCAATGCAAAACAACATCACAATGGATACCTCTTAAATTCCTGCAGACTCGTCCTGTAACGAGGCTGACTACAACTGAAATGGCTAATGCAAATCTGCATTCACTCACAGCTGGAAGATTCAAGGGGAAGAAACATGTTCTTTTATTCTTTTACTTGTTTCAGTCATTTGACTGCGGCCATGCTGGAGCACCACCTTTAGTCGAATCAAATCGACCCCAGGACTTATTCTTTGCAAGCCTAGTACTTATTCTATCGGTCTCTTTTTGCCGAACCGCTAAGT
>NC_068996.1:41349824-41351995 GCF_001194135.2 Octopus bimaculoides | reverse complement strand
ATCACACCAGCATCGGTTGTCAAGCGATGTTGGGGGGGGGGACAAACACAGATACACAACACATACATACATACATACATACATATATACATACATATATACGACTGGCTTCTTTCAGTTTCCGTCTACCAAATCCACTCACAAGGCTTTGGTCGGCCCGAGGCTATAGTAGAAGACACTTGCCCAAGGTGCCACGCAGTGGGACTGAACCCGGAACCATGTGGTTGGTAAGCAAGCTACTTACCACACAGCCACTCCTGCGGCTAAGTGTGTAGAAAACCACAATCAATTCTTACACCGCCGTTACCACCAACACATTTACCACTACCACAAGGGCATAAGCACTGCAAACACCTTAACCAAAGCAATCCAGCCTACACCCAAAGCAACAAGAGCAGAACCTGCAAAAAGAAAAAAAAAACATCATGACGCAAACAAGGAAGTACTAAATACTATTTATTATCACATTGTCATGATACATAAAGATATCACATGAACAATTACATGCCAGTAATTACAAGTGCAACGAACTAAACTCAAAATATAGTTATGAAATAGGAGATGTGTAATGGAAATTAAAGGAAAATATTTACAAATATATATATTACTTGAAAGATCGACGACTAAATGAATGGATGGAACATATGTGCTTCCAGGAGAATAAGGTTGAAAATTCCCGCTCGCTTTTCTCCTTCCATTCTGTATGACCTTACTCAGGATACGCGGTGTAAATGCATGAGAACTGTCATCGTCTTAGGATCAAAGCCACCTGCTTAATAACCTCAGGTCATTAGACATAACTGTAATTGCCATTAGCGAGACCAGAATTCCACGACAGTTCGCTCCCATCTTCACAGCTACGAGCAGTAAACATCTTGAAGTCAACCTTGATCGGAAGGCAGAGATGCGGTTTTGTCTCAGAAAGGTTTGGATCCTGCAATACAGTTTATTCTCTTGGAACCAGGGAATATGTAAGTGAAGGCCATAGCATCCCATCAGGAACCTTCTGGTCCCTAAACGGGTCTGGCGGCTGGATTGCATTAAATGTTTTGAATATTTCCTGAGAACACTCCGCTCTTTTGTGCCAGTGGGATAGTGGAACACATTTTTGATGAAGGATGCTGCTGTGTGGGGATAGCTGATAATAGGAAAGGTGTAAAAGCCTCACAAACTTGTTAGACGTTATGATACACATGCTTCAGTGTCCTCCGAGCCAACTCGGGAGGGGGAGCACAATGACAGCATTGTTTCAGAAAAGCTCAGATCTCGAAATAAGGTGGATTTCCTGAACCCGGTGAGTTAAGGCGACGAACTGGCAGAATCAAAACCGTGCCGGACAAAAATGCTTAGCGTCATTTCTTCGGACAGTGCGTTCTATGTTCAAATGCGACAGGGGTCGATTTGCCTTTCATCCTTTTTGTGGTCGACAAACCAAGCACTTGTTGAGAATTGGAATAGAAGTAAAAGAACAAATGCTAATCCCGAAATTGCTAGCCTTGTGGAAAAATTTGGAAACGTTATTATCAAAATCACTCTCATCATTATAATTTAAATAATCAATAATAAAATAGCAATTAGCGTGTTAATCGATGAAATCGCTTAATCCCACTCACCAATAAAATGTTAGATTTGCACCTCAAGAAACCATTCTTCTTCTTCTTCTTCTTCTTCTTCTTCTTCTTCTTCTTCTTCTTCTTCTTCTTCTCCTCCTCCTCCTCCTCCTCCTCCTCCTCCTCCTTCTTCTTCTTCTTCTACTGCTTCTTTTTTTTAACTTTTTATTCTTCTTCTTCCTCTCCTTCATCTTCACCTCCTCTTCCTCCGTCTTCTCCTTTTCCCTCCTCCCTCTTCTTCTCCCTCACCATCTCCCTCCTCTCATCCTCCTCCTCTTCCTTCTTCTCTTCTTCTTCTTTCTACTTCTCTTCTACCACCTTCTTGTCCTCCCTCATCCTATCTCTCCCCTCATCTTCCTCCTCTTCCTTCTCCTTCTTCTTTCTTCTTCTTTTTCTTCTTCTTCTTCTTCTTCTTCTTCTTCTTCTTCTTCTTCTTCTTCCAATTCTTCTTCTTTCTTCCTCATTTTTCTTCTTCTTCTTCTTCTTCTTCTTCTTCTTCTTCTTCTTCGTTCTATTTCTTCGCTTCCTCCTTCTTGTCCTCCCTCATTCTCTCTCTCCCCT
>NC_068996.1:41347387-41349814 GCF_001194135.2 Octopus bimaculoides | reverse complement strand
CTTCTTGTCTTCCCTCATTCTCTCTCTCCCCTAATCTTCCCCCTCTTCCTTCTCCTTCTTCTTCTTCTTCTTCTTCTTCTTTTTCTTCTTTTCCTTCCTCCTCGTCGTCTTCTTCATCCTTCTCCTTACTTTCTTCTCTATTTTCTCAGCCATTCCGCCATTTTTTTCTTCTTTATTGAAATCATGTTTTTTGTTTTCATGATTTTCTATTCGTTTTTTTTTTTCCTTGTATATTTGTTTTCTTTTTGTTTGTCGTATTTTTTTTTTCTACTCTCTCATTTTTATCCATCTTTTAAAAGCAGGTGGCAACTACACAAGAGTTCATGGCACGAAATGACCTCCTCACAAGGACATTTCAGCTTATGACACGAGGGAAAACATCGATCAAATAAAATTCCTGTAACTCTTTTACACTCAATGTTACTTCATGTTGCTTCCTGCGAGTGGAAGCAACATAAACCAAGGACTGAAATAGGAAGCAAGCTTGAAGCCGAATAAAACAAAGAAACGACATACAAATTTATATAAGCATATGTACCCGTAACACACACATAGACTCACTCATACACTAACGATTACGCACATGTTACATTGTTGCATATATATATGTATGTATACGCATATGTATATAGACACACACATGTATATATGTACAGACTTATTGACACGAACATTTCTAGATACCTAGACAAATTTATTTGCAGGATATAAGCACATCTCTGTAAAAGTACGTTAACACACTCTTCAGATATGGGTTTATGAAATATACAAACATACATACATGCAAACACATATACATACGTAACTTTTTATTCTTTTACTTGTTTTAGGCATGCGGACTGCGGCCATACTGGAGCACTGCCCTGAAGTGTTTCTGACGAACAATTCGAGATCAGAACATATGAAAAGTGAGCAGGAATTTGTGGTTGGGAAGCGAGATTCTGACCACACAGCCACGTCTAAGCTTATATATATATATATATATATATATATATATCCAGAGAAAGGTAGGCACACTGAAATGTAGTGCAATACACAACCAAGATCGGGTTTACATATCTATATACCTGAGACAGACAGACAGACAAACAGACAGACAGACAGATAGATAGATAGATAGATAGATAGATAGATAGATAGATAGATAGATAGATAGATAGATATGTCTTCTTTTTAAATGTGTGTGTGTGTTTGTATGTATGTTATATGTGTATATATTTATACGTATATATGTACAGACAGGTATATATTACATAATTATAAATTTATACTCATCTAATAGCATGCAATACAAAAGTAAGCAGACCAGATATTAAATAAAATGAACTGTGTAAAATGAGCTGACAGTTTCCCCATGAAATAATTGTCTGTTTGATGCACACACACACTGTGTGTATGTGTGTGTTTGTGTGTCAACCGATTTTCACCAAACTTTACACACACATTACTGATGTACCAAGAATGGTCATGCATTATAACATTTTGCCTAGAGCTCTCACGAAGGCCGAGAAACCGGGAAAAGGGTGTTTTACACTGGTTTTTCTCTAAAAACTGCTAGAGATTTCAACCGTTTCCCTTTTACTTCGCAGTTTCCGACTGATTCTTTCCCGTTATTTCTCTTTTCTCTCTTTTTTCTCATTCTTTGTTTCTGTTACTTACACATATTCTATCTCACCCTGTTATAGTACCTCTCTTTTAGTCTATGTCTGTTTCTTTCACTGCCTCTGTCTCTCTCTTTCTCTCTCACTCTCTTCTCTCTCTCTCTCTTTAACTAACACACAAACTTCTGTCTACAAATTGTCGAAAATTCTCTGTTGTTACGGTTTTTGTACGTTCTCCCTAAAAAATAATTTAGTTATTCTTAATTTTTGTTCACGCAGTGAGTTTAAACTCAGTTTTGCAAATCTGACTAAAAATTTACTTCAGTGTATTTTAACTTTGTCGTGCGTAAATATTTATGTTTTCACGGTATTTGTACGTTCCCCTACAACATTACTTACTTAAAATCTTTTGCACTCCGTCTATTTAAATACAATGTTCACATTTCTTCCTGTATCGAAGAACGTTGTACGTGCGGTCACGCATGCGTACGTATGACTGCTATGGGCTACATACAGCCGATAAGTCTTTATTAATAACCACGCCACTCGGCGGTCATGTGTTAGAAAAAGCTATCCTAAAGCGGGTTGAGATTTTTCACTCAAGGTATGTCTTTCTAGAGCTTTATACGCTCAAACGAGGTTTGTCCGTTGTCTACAAATTGACTTCTTTGTATATATATATAAATATCCACGGTACCACACTTGAAACAGACCTGTTATAACACTTTACCTCGATCTGAATGTACGTGAAGGCATTTAGAATATACATATATATATATACACATATATATATATACATATATATACATATATACATACATATATA
>NC_068996.1:41345887-41347024 GCF_001194135.2 Octopus bimaculoides | reverse complement strand
TATATATATATATATGTATATATATAAACATATATGTATCTATATATGTATATATATATGTGTGTGTGTATGTGTGTGTGTGTGTGTATGAGTGGCTGTGTGGTAAGTAGCTTCCTTTTTTAGTTATTGTATATTTTACGTACCCTTAATTACTTGTACACGTTTGCTCCCATCACTTATTTCACTATTTTTCTTCTACTCTTTTACATACCATCAATATTATTTGATTCCAGGACTAACCACTTACCTTATCATCATTTCTTCTTAGTTTTTCTTCCCTCTTCTCCTTCCATGCCATGCTGTCTCGTATCTCACGTGTTTTAGTTCTAAACGTTAGTTTGACATTTGTGATCATGGGGTGGGCGCCATTTTGTCACGTGATACACATAGTATATATTACTTTGCCTTTGGATAGTACCTCAGTCAATCAAGTTTCCTCGTTAAGTTAAGTGATGTGGGTTTGTTTCCTTATATCTTTGCAAGTTGTTTCCCTTTACTAGCTTATCACACTTTCGTTATATATGTTTCCTTTTCCTTATCTACAGATATTATCTCCCCAATTGACGTTTTATGCCTTTGATTTGACAGATATTTATTGCTATTTGATGTGTTTTATTATAAAACCATGACAATTTCCTTTGTACTAAATGTTGCTTAAACGAACAGATTTTTATACTTTTCTGATTTTATGTATTTTTAAATTTAAGATACGTTTTTTGAAGTTACCGGACCTGAAGAGTGACCTGATATTGGGTGGTATCTATCTTTTTCGATTCATTATAGATTGACCAGATATTTCCCACTATTATGAGGTCATGAAACGTGCATAGTCTTTCTCTCACTTTTGTTTCTTAAACGTAACCGATTTTAATTCTAAGTCCAATATTTCATAGATTTTATGTATTATAAATTCCCCCTTGGATTTTTTAGATTTTTAAACTAGTTTTGTATAGTACACTTTTCTTGACGGTGTCTGATCTCTTTCTTCGTGCGAGTTGCACCATGGTGATTCTTTAAATTATTAGAATATTTTTCAATATACAACTCAATTTGATATTATCAAATTGTATTTCGTTGTAAGTTAGGATTTTGTAATTCCCTAGCATTATAATATATATATATATATATATATATATA
>NC_068996.1:41345083-41345344 GCF_001194135.2 Octopus bimaculoides | reverse complement strand
AAAACAACGGAAAAGAAAACAAGACAGGAAAACAAACGGAAAAGGCTATGCGGCCAGACGTGAAAGATTATGTGTATATGAACGCTGTGAGGCACGAACTTGAAAGTGGGGACGAAGTAAGTTCGCGTGTTTCCTCGACGATAGCCAAGGAAGAAAAGGATATTGACCGGAAGCATGTGACCATGCAGGGGTAAGGGAGAGAGAGAGAGAATGGTTGAGGGAGAAACAAAGGGAGGAAGTAGAAGAATAGGTGAGCAACGA
>NC_068996.1:41344652-41345073 GCF_001194135.2 Octopus bimaculoides | reverse complement strand
CGGAGCCCTTCGTCGGAAAGACGGAAAGTTCAAAGAATGGAAAAACGGAGAAAGAGAAAATCGGCACCGATGCCCACAAATAATAAGTGAGTATATGCATATATATGTACAGGTATGTTCATACCTATGTCTACCTGTACATATAGGTGCATATCTGGGTACAGGACATTGCAAACAACACGTAGACAAGAAAATAATAATAACCAGAGTACAGAAAACACACAAGCCACATAGAGAACATTTTCCTTCATCAGCTACCCCCGTTTTAACACCGGCGTTTCGAAGAGTTGGGCAGGACGCATCGTTAAAACGGCTCTTCCCATGGACCGCAAATTAAACCTGTGCCATGGAGGAAAGTAGTGGCGGACAAAAAACAAGACAGGAAAACAACGGAAAAGAAAACAAGACAGGAAAACAAACG
>NC_068996.1:41342430-41343084 GCF_001194135.2 Octopus bimaculoides | reverse complement strand
GGTTCTTTCAATAACAAACGATGATCGATGTCACATCCCAAAAGACAACCCCTTGATAACATTGATGAGTGTATTAATTTGATTTACCATCCATATTTATACATAAAATCCTACAATTAGCCGTCATTTTTGACGACACGGGATCAGCTAGTGCTTTATGATAATGATGATGATGAAAATATTTCTGTAGCTAAATTCGAAATTCTACCTAAACTTTGTATTATGACTTATCACTCTCACTGAGTCACTAATACTTCAAACAACACCGAAAATGCCAACCACCCAAATGAATATTCGAAATAGGAAGTATGAAAAAAGAGTGAGAGAGAGAGAGAGAGAGAGTGAAAACGTCGAGAGAGATGGAAACGCCGAGAGAGACAGGGAGAAAAGGCAGAGAGGGAGAAAGAATCACAGAAAGAGAGAGAGAGTTAGAGAGAGAAAGAGAGAAAGAGAAAGAAGGAAACGCAGAGAGACAGATAAAACGCAGAGAAAGTGAATGAAAGAGAGAAAAGAAAGAAACGCAGCGAGAGAGAGAGAGAGAGGAATGCAGAGAGAGAGAGAGAGAAAAGGCAGAGAGAGAGAGGAATGCAGAGAGAGAGAGGGGAATGCAGAGAGAGAGAGAGAGAGAGAGAGAGAGAGAGAGAGAGAGAGAGA
>NC_068996.1:41340881-41341876 GCF_001194135.2 Octopus bimaculoides | reverse complement strand
AAATACAGAGAGAGAGAGAGAGAAAGAAATACAGAGAGAGAGAGAGAGAGAGAGAAAGAAATGCAGAGAGAGAGAGAAAGAAATGCAGAGAGAGAGAGAGAGAGAGAAAGAAAAAAAGAAATGCAGAGAGAGAGAGAAAGAAAGAAAGAAAGAAAGAGAAAGAAGGAAACGCAGAGAGAAACATAGAGAGAAAAGGAAGAAACGCAGCGAGAGAGAGAGGAACGCAGAGGGAGAGAGAGAGAGAATGAAACACAGAGGGAGATAGTGGAAGAAGCGCAGAGACGGAGAGACGGAGAGAGAGTCAATATCCGCTCTCAGTCTCAATATCTAACCAAGGATTCTTCAGTATATCGGGAAAATCAACGGAATCCACCTGCAGTACACCGTAACCCCTAACAGAGAATTATGTACGGGATAATTTATTTTCAATTACGACTTGACCGGATAAGTAAGACCGGAGTACCACGAAACAACGAATGGAATGTTTCCGCTTCATTACGGTATATATGGGCACATGTGTGTTTGTGTGGTTGTGTGGTAAGAAGCTTGCTCTCAATCACATAGTCCGGGTTCAGCTCCACTGCGTGGCACCGTGGGCAGGTGTCTTCTTGTATAGCTTCGGGTCGACCTAAACCTTGTGAATTGATTTGGTAGAAAGAAACTGAAAGAAGCCCGACAAGCTGACAGACAAACAGACAGACAGACAGATATATATATATATATATATAGAGAGAGAGAGAGAGAGAGAGAGTAATGTAGATAGGTTGGTAGATACATAAATGGATAGATAGATAGCTGACAGACAGACAGACAGACGGACAGACGGACAGACAGACAGACAGATAGATAGATAGATAGATAGTAGATAGATAGATAGTAGATAGATAGATAGATAACTTTCTTTATTGGCCACACAAGGCTGAACGCAGAGGGGAGAAATACAAATGTAGAGCTTTCCTTTTCGAAAATGAACAAAAAGTGGGGTGAAGAAGAAA
>NC_068996.1:41336135-41340388 GCF_001194135.2 Octopus bimaculoides | reverse complement strand
ATATGTGTGTGTGTATATATGTATGTATGTATGTATGTATGTATGTATGTATGTATGTATGTACATATATACGACGGGCTCCTTCCAGTTTCCGGCTACCAAATCCACTCAGAAGGCCTTGGTGGGTCCGAGGCTAAAGTGGAATACACTTGCCCAAATTGTTACGCGGTGGGATTGAACAGAGAACCATGTCGTCAGGAAGCAAGCTTCTTACCACACCGCCTCGAGATCGTAGTTGACTGACACGAGATAAATGTAATTCTTACCGGGTACATTCTCTTCCTTTAAGCTTATTACATTAGTTTTTGCAAGATATTTCGCAAATTTTCTTCGCACTCTATGCCTCACTCTTGTGACCAAAGACAGAAATCATCGCTGCTACTATTATTATTATTGGGTGAGAGAGCAGTGCATGCCATCAAAGTGACACGGGGATAAAATATACGAAGCCCATTATACCCATCATGACTACCCGACTGATAAGGGTACATCAGGCACATGCATCACAACCATATGTACACAACATGGTGATCTTATAACAAGATAACCAGCACATGACCTTGCAGGTGTGGCCCAGTTAGAATTTTCTTCAGGTTGAGCAACCATCCCACTCAAAAGGTCCCTGAATAAGGTTTGTTTAAGGATGATGAACAAAGCACCCATGTTTGCAAAGGTGATTTATTCAAACCCCAAAGAATTCCTCTCAACACATGGCCATGATGCTCTCCAACTACTTCTACTCATGATCAGAGATGCACATATCGTCAGCCACCAAGGGACATGCTTAACTGGTTAAGGTCAAACAACTGACAATCAAATCTGTGGTATTCAGCAGAATATTTGCTGTAGCCCATCTTTTTATACCAAGACAAAACAATGTACATTATAACACTTCCAATCAGTTAAGATTAGAAACCATGTGAGCCACTGCCTGGTATTGCATCTATTATTATTATTATTAGTAGTAGTAGTAGTAGTAGTAGTAGTACTACTACTACTACTACTACTACTACTACTACTACTACTACTACTACTACTACTACTACTACACATGGATATATGAAATGCAATTGGCGCACAGAAAATATTGTATTCGGATATGGATTCATAATGCATGTTTTAAAGGTTTATTATTATTATTATTTTTGTTGTTGTTTATTAATGAGCTGTTATTCTTTTATTCTTTTACTTCTTTCAGTCATCCGATTGTGGCCATGCTGGAGTATCGCCTTCTTGAATAATTGATTATCAAATGTTAATATATTAATGTTCTTTACCTGTTCATTAAGCATTTACGCACATAATATGTACATAATTATATGTACGAACGTATGTATGTATGTATGCATGTATGTATGTATGTATGTATGCATGTACAGTGTCCATTAAATCAAAACTACATGCACACTGCAATGCTGGTCTCGTATTTTCCTAAATAATATATCTATTCCAGAAAATCCTTAAGTCTTCAGCTTATTCTCCGTTTAGAGGCGATCGTAATTGCCACCAAACATTTATTTTCACTGTTTATTAATGCAATGATAGTTTTGAATGCCTATATGATATTAAATACACCTCTATTTATTCGTACTTGTTAGAAAATTACTTCAAGCCATGAACTTATTTTCTTCCTTTTGTTCATGTCTAAGGTTTATGTCTGGCGGAATTAAAGTAGCATAGTTGCTGTGTTGTTGACGCTTATTGAGGCAGAAAGTTTTTTTTTTCTCCATATAAATAAAAATAGCAGAACACTTTACAAATGCGTATTAATTTCGAGAATTCTTGATCCTTGGAAATATGATCGAAACCAAGCCAGAGGATATCCAACATGGTCTGCTTATCTTAATTAAATCAAAAATTTTATCTTGGATCCTATTTAATATACGTTTACTTGTCTCCCTTGTTTACATATACGTCTGTATTTAATATATGCTTGTGCATTGTATATATATATATATATATATATATACAATATTTTGGTATTTTCTTGCTCATCCCCTCGCTTTCGTACCTGTAGTTGAATACAAAGGACAAATTGTTGAGTGGATTGAAGGTATTTGGTAGCTATTTCTAGCACTCGCGCTGGTCATTCCCAGCAGCCCTTAACTGCAATCATGTTTATAACCATACACGTGAAAAAAAAATACACACACAGTCTTTTGTAGTTATACATATATACATAATGCATGTATACGTATGCATATACATAAATACACACACATGCTCACACACAAACATATAGGTAGGTATGCAGGTAAATTGGTATAAAGACAGGTGCATGCACATACCCATAAATAGATAAATACCCACATATACATACACACATAATAATGTATGTATGGATAGATAGATAGATAGATAAATAGATAGATAAATAGATAGATAGATAGATAGATAGATAGATAGATAGATGGATGGACGGACGGACAGACAGACAGACAGACAGACAGACAGACAGACAGACAGATAGATAGATAGATAGATAGATAGATAGATAGATAGAAGAAGTAAGGGCCTAAATTCTTCAAAGGGTTATATGTACCAACTTGGAATAAAGTAACGTCTACACGTTAGGCAGGTAGATTGATATAGAGATATGGCAGATAGATTGATATAGAGCTATGTGCATACATACATGCACAAATACGTACATACATGTATGCATATATCCTATGACTTGATCGGTGAATCAGTTTACTCTTTTATTTTGCAGATTCCATCAAGCATTCGACTATTCTATTCTTGTACCTATAACCGTTTAAACGTTCCTTACTTTCCACTTCAAATCCATTTTTTTTATTCCAGTGCAAACTTCTAATCGATCTTTTATCTTCTGATTTTGATTTATAACATTTTTATGTATTTCTCTTACTTTTTTGTTATTTATTAGTTTTTTTTTCAATCAGCAATAATAACCAATTATTATTATAATTATTATTATTATTATTATTATTATTATTATTATTATTATTATTATTATTATTATTATTATTATTATTATTATTATTATTATTATTATTATTATTATTATTATTATTATTATTATTATTATTATTATTATCAATAATAATAATAATAATAATAATAATAATAATAATAATAATAATAATAATAATGATGATGAAGATGATGATGGTGGTGGTGGTGGTGGTGGTGATAATGATGATGAAGATGATGATGATGATGATATTATCGTTATTATTATTAATAACATAATAATGATAATAATAATAATAATAATAATAATAATAATAATAATAATAATAATAATAATAATAATAATAACAACAACAACAACAACAACAACCGTTACCCACCTCCTACAGTCATCTCCTGTCACTCGTTTGTCCTCCGATCCTCGCTTCGATCTTTTGAACTCTCTCTTATTCCTTGTCCATCTACAATGATAATCAGGAGCAGCTTAAATGTTAACCTATGTCAAATTTGACAGCAAATTTGATTTTTATGTCGACTAATCGCGTTTGACTTGCGCACTGACGTCCGTCTGACTCTCCTCAATCAACCAGCTTCCATGCTTCCAAATTTCCGAGATTCCAGCTTCCCAGAATCTTTCCCCGAGAGAGGAAGGCATAAAAGAAGACGTTATCACATATAGCAACTAACTACAGTGGCAACAAAACTTCAAAGAGGAAATAACCGACAGTTGCATGACAACCAGAATATTACGATTGGAAGTTTGTTTTTTTTCCCCCTTCTTTCGTTTCTTTTTCTTTTCTTTTCTTTTGTCTTTTCTTCTTTATTTTCTTTGTGTTATTCGTTGATATTTTTCTTTTATTAATTTATGCTGGGTTGTATTTATTATTTTTTTTTCTTTCCTTTATTATTATTTTTTATTATTATTATTTGTTTGCTCGTATTTGTTTCGATAAACTGTCGGCACAGGCCAAGAGAAACTATAACTGACGAACGACAACTTGACGACGGTGATGACGACAACGCGAAGCCATTGCGATGATGACAACAACGATGACGATGACGACGATGAAGAAGAAAAGAGGAATAAAGAGGCGGAAGAGATTATCACTGAATACAAGTGTGAAGTAGAAGACGATGTTAAAAATTAATGATAATAATAATAATAATAATAATAATAATAATAATAATAATAATAATAATAATAATAATAATAATAATAATAATAATAATAATAATAATAATGATAATAATAATAATAATAATAATAATAATAATAATAATAATAATAATAATAATAATAATAATAATAATATTAT
>NC_068996.1:41329906-41335806 GCF_001194135.2 Octopus bimaculoides | reverse complement strand
TTCAGGCCTTGTGCTCTTAGAAAGGATTATTATTATCATTATTATTATTATCACCATCATCATCATCATCATCAGTAGTAGTAGTAGTAGTTGTATAAAAAATCTGATAGCAGATAGGGAAGACTGAGAGAAGGATGAGGTTAGGGTATGGATGACAGTGATGAAAATGACGATGGCACTTTTGATGGTGACAACGACGAGCCGATAATGACGATAGTTATTATGAAACGAAAATACCATATTAAAGAACATTTATGTTTATTACATAGGCAACACTTTCCTTTCCTCAAGAAATAACATTTGTTTAACGCATTTTAAAGCATCAGATTTCTTCAATTAATTGTGCTTAATTAGACGCTTAATGTCCTTTTTTTTAAATCTTGCTTTATAGTCACACTCACTCACACACATGGAATACATGCGAATACACACACATGCATGCACACACCACCACCACAACAACAACCACCACCACCACCACAACCACCACCACCACCATAGCTACTACCGTTTCTTTCTTTTTTTATTGCTTCAATTACATCCTTAAGCATGACGGTGGATAAGAATATGCTATTGTGTTAATACATGAAATGGTTTGTAGATGAAATGCTGTTGATAACGATAATGATGATGATGATGATGATGATGATGATGATGATGATGATGATGATGATGATGATGATGATAATATTTTTACGACAATACAAAGGGTTTCTCACCTAGACACACATTTTCTGAATCCTCTCATGGTTAGTAAATTAATGGTTTGCACAGCATAGATTTGATTTAACTTTATCCTTAAAATCCGTAGACCTAACATTCTCTTATCTTCGCTTGCAAAAAGCCTACACGTTCAACAAACCAGTACGAAATCTCAGGTTGCTTTTGGTAGTGTTCACCTATTATGTATACATGAGATAAACAACACTCTTCAGCTCTTCAAATTATTTTCTTTTCCACTATACACACCTTTGAGCACAGGTATAAAATATCTTCAATTCGTTATGATGACAGGTCTCTAACCCTCAAACTCTTTAGTGACCTACACACCACACTAAGACTTAAAAGTTCTTCTCAACTGCAACCTTTTCTCAGTTGAGATTCACTTGTAGAACACAGGAGATAGACTGGACCTCCAGCAATGCCATTTTGGGGGTTTTGGTCATCTTGAAGCATATCATTCCGCGTTCATCGGTCCAGTCATTGAATTATTCGATCATTACACCGTCAACTCCCCAATAGACAGCGGACAACTTTGATATCCTTCTCCAATCTTTTCAGCTGCTTTTACCTTCCAACATTTTAAACACCAATTCTTGGATATTGTAGTTTTTATCAAGAATGTTACTAATCTAGTTTTAACATTAACAAACACACAGACACCGCTGTAACCTTGATTTTGTTTCTACACCATCACTCAAACCAAGACATCTATCTTTTTCTGATAATTTCTCTGTTTTGTTGCCTTAGTAGCTGAAATTTTTACTCCGTGTTACATCAAATAGTCTAATTCTTCGTACAACAAGCTAAAACCTAGTCAGTTTTCAATAATTCGCATCACAAAATTCAGTCGATCGATGCAGTTCTATCATTTTTGGCTTTATTCATTCCTTTTTTAAAATTTTCATCTATCAGCCAATCTCTCTAGCAGACTATTCACTGAAACGCTCGTATTTGATATTCTAATCCAGCAATTGTTTCCCTTCCACCTGTTTCAATCTTCTCTTAGAAGCTCGAGACAGGTGGAAGGCCAGTATTTATTCTAATGGGCAATAGTTATTTTGCCTCGATTCTCACTCATTCGAGAACCCCAGTCGATTTTTCTGCTCCAGTTGCTAACACTTGTCGATTCATCTTTGAACTGCACTTATGCAGGTCCAACAGCAGAAACCAAAATTTCAGACGAAATACCGCTAAGCATTTCGCCCGGCATGCTAACAATTCTGCCAACTCGCCACCTTTCTGCTATAAAAAATGCAGTGCACTTAGATTTCAACATAATTAGAACTCCCACCCCCACCCTTTTTTTTGAGAATTGTTCATTTAAGAGTGTAAATAATCCGTTGTTTGGGTTAACTCCATTTCCTGATATCTCGGATACCTTTAACAAATTCCATTCTCCTGCAAGCATTTGTGCTAAATATCCTCTTTGGGGATACCGTCATAACTAACTCACTGCCACCATTATTGGTGGCTTTCTAATGGATATCCTTGACTGCATTCCATCCAGCATATCACATCATATTGAGTTTAGAAAACGATAACGACACGTTGGATAATTAAGAGCTAGAAAACATTCAGAAAAAAAAAGATGGTTATGGTTACATTGCCTCTGATCATGTATCTGATCTACTAGCACCGTTTTTAAGTTAACGACTTGTAACTTCTATCAGGTCAATCGACCTGATAGAAATAATAACTAAGTTCTCTAAATGAAATGAAATACAATGGATGATGTAGAGCTATAATAAATACTGTGAGGGAAAACAGGCAGACAAGTTGGTCACTACTGGAACGTCTTTGATCATAAGTGTGCTCGATCAAGTGTGATCTAGGGTTAAATGATCCCCCAGCTACATAAGAAATACGGTAAATGTTTCTGATTTAAGCATAAGACCGGTAACTTTGAGGTGAGAGATTAGTAGAGTATATTGACCATAATATTTGGCTGGTGCTTTATTTCATCAATTCCGATAAGCTGGAAAAAAAAATGTTGACTTCAGTGGTATTTGAATTCAGCACTGAAAGAAGAAATACCGAAAGCGAATTTACCTGGTGCTTTAATAATTTTGCAAACTCATTCCCCGACCAACCGAGTAAGTATTGGTTTAAAATTTTGAAACAAGACCAGCGGTTTCAGGGGAGGGAGAAAGTCGATTACATCGACACCAGTACTCAACTGGTACTTATTTTATCGAACCTGAATGGATGAAAGGCAAAGTCAGCCCCGGCAGTATTCGACCACTGGACGTAAAAGCCTAAGAAATGTCGCTAAGATCTCGCCCAGCACTCAAACAATTCTACCAGCTCGCCATATTAAACAAAGAAAATACTAATGGTATCTTAAGTTTAATTTATGTCAAAATATACAAACGCTAGAGAGAGTGATGGAGAAGAACGTACCATAAGTATTTAATCTGCTTAAGACGGCGAGCTGGCAGAATCTTTAGAGTGCCGGACAAAATCCTTAACGGTATTTCATCTGTCTTTATGTTCTCTGTTCGAATGCCGCTGGAGCCGACTTTGACTTTTATCTTTTCGAGGTCGATTAAATAAGTACCAGTTGTAATCAACTTACTCCCTCCCACGAAACTACTGGCCTTGTGTCAAAGTTGGACACTAATATTTTCTCTGTTGATCGGGGAGTGAATTTACAAAATTGTTAAAGCACCAGGTAAAATCCCTTTTCGGTATTTATTACTCTTTTTTCACACTGAACGCGTAACTTCAACACTTTATTCTATCGACGCGACCATAGGAGTATGAAAGGGTAAAATTGATTGTAACAGAATTTGAAATACTGCACGAAAAAAATTAAGTACCTACCTATATATGACAAAATGCTTTGTCGCACGATTTACCGAATGAGTCATTCACTGCACCTTAGAACCATAAATAATAACAAAACAAAATAACATAAGGAACAATAACAAATGGAACAGTGAATAAATATATAAAATAATCAGAAAAAACGAGTATCCTAGCAGACTGACAGCAACACCTGTTCGCAGCAAAGTTTCATAAAACATAGGCAGAGTTGATCATCACCTGGTATAAACATACTATACCTTCACATGCATATGTTCCTATATATATATATATATATATTTATATATATATACACATATATGCATTCATATATGCATACATATATATATATATATGTATATACTTGGCGGGGGGTGCACACACGCCTATGTTTGCATATATGCGTGTGTCTGTTTGTGCGTGTGTGCATGTCTCTGTGTGTGTGTGTGCCTCTTTACGTATACAACTGTTAATAGGTTGTGCATTGCTTATATATATCTTCTCTCTCCGTCACGCACACAATATAACTGTATTAATAGTTCCATACGATTACACTCGAATCACGCACACACACACACGCACACACACATGTACACACAGATCCACACACGCGAACACGAACGCACACACACACACACACACACACCACATACAGTACTCACCAAACACACAACACTACCCTTTTATTTCAGGTCAACTTATTGTTTTTTCTCCAGACCGTTTCCTGTTCGTTTCTGACTGAGAAATGGTGGACGTGTGACAGTTTTATCGACTTCGTTGAGGTGCACAGCAAAGAAAAAACAGGCCAAGTAAAAGTGTTGCTGGGTTTTGTATATTGGCAACGTTTTCTGATGATACTATTTTTGTCCAGTACTCACTAAAACAATTCTGGTACCTTACACGCTATCGTTATAAACTTTCACGCAAACGTTATAATGTAGTTTCAAAAATGGTGAGTTAATAAATAATCATATGTTCATATGCGATGGCACTGTGTTGAATTGCGTTGTTTCATGAGAAATTAACTAAGTTTTACATTTGATTAGTAATTTACTTATGAAGGGGTGCTGAAAAGTTCCTAGCTTTAAGGATATTACGAAAAGCCACGTTGGAGGCCCTACCTTGCGAGTTCGTTTACAGGGCTTAGAAAAACTGAAGGACCGCTGCAATAAGTGTGTGAATCTAAGGTGTGGGGTGAGTATATTGAATAAAATCATAATTAACTGAGCTTCCTGCATTTTCTTTTACCCAGGAACTTTTCAGCAACCCTCATATGTACGTACACATACGCGTGCACGTACGCACACAAGCACATATACACACACATACATACATACATACATACACACGAGGGGGTCTTGAAAAGTTTCTGGCTTTAAGGGTGTCACGAAAGGCCACGTTGGAAGCCTTACCTTGCGAGTTCGTTTACAGGGCATGGAAAAACTGAAGGACCGAATGTGGAATCTAAAGACACAAATAATTCCTATCATAGTAGGCGCATTAGGTATGATAAAAAAAAATTCAGACAACTACAAAACAAAAACACCAGGTCTTACAAATATATATAACATACAGAAAATTACACTACTGGGCACTGCACACATCCTACGCAAAACACTTTCAATACACAAACCATAAGAACACCGCAGCAAACCACAGCACGTACCCAAGGCACACAGAGCTGCGCTCGGTAGTGAAGTGAAAGCACGTTATAAAAATAAAACTACTGAACAATAATAATAATAATAATAATAATAATAATAATAATAATAATAATAATAATAATAATAATGATAATAATAATAATAATAATAATAATAATAATAATAATAATAATAATAATAATAATACTGATAATAATAATAATAATAATAATAATAATAATAATAATAATGATAAGTAGACGAGATACCAATAGTAATTGGTGCACTTGGAAGTATTAGCTCTCAACTACCAACATGGCTGAGAAAGATCGGTGCAAGTGTGCAGGATTCTTAAAGCATGACGGTAAACAAGTGTCACATTAATCTGCTGGCTGTGGACAGCTGACACTTGCCATGATACCCAGAAAAATAAGCCGTGAGTTTTCATGTAATAATAATAATAATAATAATAATAATAATAATAATAATAATAATAATAATAATAATAATAATAATAATAGTAATAATAATAATAAGACCAAAGCCTCCCCACCAGAAATTACCAAAAACATATAGTGAAAAGAAACATAACAAGTAACTGCAGAATATGTGGAGATGGACAAGAAACAATAAATCATATTATCTCTAGCTGCCCAGTTCTTGCTAAGAAGGAATATATTCACAGACACGACAGAGCTGGGACCTATATACACTGGAAGCTATGCCAAC
>NC_068996.1:41324107-41329765 GCF_001194135.2 Octopus bimaculoides | reverse complement strand
GATAGAGAAATTAAGGTAAATAGACCAGATATAGTTGTCAAAGATCATGAAGAAAAAAATGCTTTCTAATTGACGTATCAATACCAGCAGATGACAACGTTTCTCTAAAAGAAATGGAGAAACTTTCAAAATACAAAGACCTGGAAATAGAGGTAACTCGAATGTGGAATCTAAAAACAGAAACAATTCCTATCATAGTAGGTGCCTTAGGTATAATAAAAAAATATTGAGACAAATACATAACAAAAACACCAGGACTTACAAATATATATATAACATACAGAAAATTGTACTACTGGGCACTGCACACATCCTACGCAAAACACTTTCAATATAGTAACTATAAGAGCACCACAGCAAACTACAGCACATACCCAAGGCACACTATAAAAATAAAACTACTGAATAATAATAATAATAATAATAATAATAATAATAATAATAATAATAATAATAATAATAATAATAATAATAATAATAATAATAATAATAATGATGATGATGATGATGATGATGTATGATGAAGCTGTCAAGATAGAAACAAACAGTTTATGAGACATGAGTTTACACAGAAATTCTAGTGATAACAGTGTAGACGGGGCTGGACCTTTAAAGGAAGGCCACTCACTCGGCAGTGGTTCAGTATAGATGCAGGCTAATCTCAGTTGTTATTCTAAGACAGCATCAGTGAGGAGAAAGAAATGGACAAGCGAAGTGAACAGTGTAGTGATGCAGTGTTACTTGGAATTTGAACCCAAAGTAACGGGTTACAAAAATCGTATATTAACACTTTGGATAATGAAAGCAGAGACTAATGCTGTTACAGCAGAGACTAATGCTATTAGGCAAAAAATAGATAACAAATGGAGGTAGAAGAGATCACACGAGAACTAAAAAAGAAAGACCAAGAAATAGAACAGCCTAACGTAAGCGATATAGTTCAAGCCAAAGAAAAGCCTAAAAGAAAAATAAATAATAGCACTACCAAAACGAGGAAGTAAAATGAGGAGGGTTAGAAGACTTTAGATGAGGTGAAGTAAGTAATGAGTAAAGAAGAAGAAAAGATTACCAGCATTAAAAATATGTTAATAGAAGGAAGTTGCTAAATATTGCTGGAAAATTAAATTCTGTTTCCAGTAGGATAGATACTAAAAATATAAGTGACACTATCTTATTGATTCATTCAGGAGGGGTAGCAGTTGCTAGAAGACTAGGTATTCCTCAAGGCTCAAGGACAGATGTGGTACGGGAGATCAGAAATTTAGATGAAGACTTTAAAACAAGATCTGATTAGAATAGAAGTCTGGAAACAGGACAAGTTAGGAGAAACAAAATTTTAATCTTCTCTTGAGAAAAATACTTAAAGAGAATTGGTTTGGGATAGTCATAGAAGAGCTGAAACAGCGTATCATAGCAATAGGAGGTAAGCTTTCCAAATATCAGTAATGGATATATTAGTATCAACAGAACAGATGGTTTGCGACAGACCAGAGATTTCAGCGCCAAATAAATAGTGTAGAAGCAACTAAGTAAGATGAAAAACCTAAAGCAGAAGAAGATAGAAAGTACTGGAGTAACATTTGTGATAAGCAGTTGAGAATAATGGAGATGCAGTACGGTTAAAGAAAGTAAGCGAAGAAGTAAATGAAAAGCAGGTAGATATAAAACTAACTAGTATATTAATGAGTAAAGTGTCAGGAAGAATGTCGAAATAAAAAGGTGCAGGACCAGATTTAGTTCGAGGGTACTCGTTAAGGAAATGTAGCAGCTTATATAGAAACTGAGGGAACAATTTCAGTAATGCCTGAATGGAGGAGTAATAACCTAATTAGCTGACTAGGGGGAGAACAGTACTCCTTATGGAAAACAAAAGCGAGGATAAAATAGCTAGTAATTATAGACTAATCACTTGCTTACCAATAGTGCGGAAGCTTCTAACAGGAATGCTCTCGAAAGAGATTTATGATCACCTTAAAAGACTGAATTTGCGGGCAGAAGAGCAGTAAGATTGCAGGAAGAAGGCTAGAGGAACGTACAATCTATTAAATATAGGTAAAGTAGTTAAGTTAAATCTAGAAAGAAAAAAAATAATCTAGCAATAGCATAGAAAGATTATAAGAAAACCTATGACATAATTCGACTCTCATGGATAAGTGAATCTTTCAGAATATTCAGCATTGCAAACAAGAGAGCTAATTAGCTCTCCATTAGGATAAAGAAATGGAAAATAGATCTCTACTCAGGTGATACAGCCTTGGGGAAAGTTAACATCAAGAGTGAAATTTTTCAAGGTAACTCGTTATCTCCTTTAATATTTGTGTGAATGCTTAATCCCCACTCAGTTTAGTCTTATGAAAGGCAAAGGCAAGAGATCAGTTTAGTAACAGTAAAGGAAATATTAATCATTTTTTTCTACATGGATGATTTGAAGCTTTTTAATAATAATAAAAAAGAGATAGATTCTTTACTACAAACTGTATGACTCTTCAGCAAAGATGTAGGTATGGAATTTGACGTAGACAAGTGCGCAGTATTAGACATAAAAAAGGAACAAGTAGTCATCAGTGAAAGCATTCAACTACCAGGTGTCCAGAGATTAAAATTACTGAAAGAAGAAGAAAGTTATAAGTATGTAGGAGTATTAGACAGAGTACTAACTATAGAAGTGAAAGAAAAAATGAGGTGTACATGAGAAGGGCGAGGAAGTTGAAGCTAAATGGCCTGATTCTTGTGAAATCTATGAATACTTGGGCAGTATTTTTACTTAGATGTTCAGCAGCTTTGATTGGACAAACTCTGAATTAGCCAATGTAGTCAGAATTAGGAAGGAATTCTACATGAATGCAGGACTTCGTCAAAGATCAAGGGCATCAAGATTATATTGACCTTGAAAAGAAGGTGAGAGAGGGTTAATAGCAGTAGAAGATAGTGTGGATCTAGCTAGAGGAGATACCGCCTCCTAATTAGATAATAGCGAGGAAATTTTATTCAAAGTTGCTAGAGTAACAGTCGAAGATATGGAAATCAAAACAGCAAATGAAGCTAAAAACTAGATAAATGGAAGTAAGATAAGCTGACTGGCAAGAGAAGGCCTTGCATGGTCGTGGTTGCAGAAAGGAAAGCTGAAGAGGGAGACAGAAAGTTAGTAGCAACATAAATCAAACATTGAAGGCCTAATTGGATAAAAGCCAAGATAGACAAAAGTCAAGTAGATTCCCACTGTAGGTTATGTAAATCAAAGGAGGAAAAATGTGTTACTCATTTAGTAAGTGAATGTAGCATGCTGGCATAGATGGAATACAAGAACAGACATGACAACCTAAGGAGAATAATCCATTGGGCGTTATGTTTAAAGCTAGGAGTTGACAATACTGATAAATGGTATGAACATGAACCTAGTAAAATTCTAGAAAGTAAGAAATACATGATGTGGGGATTTTGATATACAGAGTAATAGAATTGTTGTTGTTGGCACTCCGTCGCTGACGACGTCGAGGTGTCCAGTTGATCCGATCAACGGAACAGCCTGCTCGTGAAATTAGCGTGCAAGTGGCTGAGCACTCCACAGACACGTGTACCCTTAACGTAGTTCTCGGGGACATTCAGCGTGACACAGTGTGACAAGGCTCGCCCTTTTGAATTACAGGCACAACAGAAACAGGAAGTAAGAGTGAGAGAAAGTTGTGCTGAAAGAGTACAGCAGGGTTCGCCACCATCCCCTGCCAAAGCCTCGTGGAGCTTTTAGGTGTTTTTGCTCAATAAACACTCACAACGCCCGGTCTGAGAATTGAAACCGCGATCCTATAACCGCGAGTCCGCTGCCCTAACCACTGGGCTATTGCGCCTCCACATACAGAGTGATAGAATAAGAGAAGCTAGAAGGCGTGATTTAGTAATAGTAAGCAAAGAAAATAAAAAGTACCAGATAATTGATTTTACAGTCACAAAAGATAAAAAGATGAGAAAGTCAATATGAGAGGTTTAGAGAAAATAGTAAAGTACCAGGACTTAGCTATTGAGTTACAGAGGCTATGGAAATTGCGGGTAAAATGTATCCCTGTAGTTATAGGTGCATTAGGAACTATTTATAAAGATTTGAACAGATGGATAGAGGAAATAGGCATAAAACCTAGTTTAGTGCAGCTTCAGAGAACAGTATTATTGGAGACGCTAGGATACTTAAGATGGTTCTTGGCGTCTGAGGTTACTTGTTGTAACCCGATGCTAGGAATTTTTGTTTTCAAACGGTCTAATCTGCTGTGCGTAAATGAAATAATAATTATGGCCACTCCAGTCGATTTCGACATGTGAGTGTTTGAAGGAGAGAAATTAAAGAAACAAAGTGAGAAAAAATGCTAGATAAAGAAAAAAAGAACTTTAAAAATAAAAGAAGCTTCATCTATTTGTGATGGATGCGTGAGTGTAATTTGAGTCCAGGTATGGATTTTGCTATGAAGTCTCAATGGGAACAATGATGATTCTGATTTTACCTGGGAATGGACAAATATGTCTCTTGTTTGCAGGATATAATTCTCTTATTGTCCTGTTTCTTCAACTTAAATTATTTAGATGCATCATGACACATTTTACACCAAATGTCGATCGGTCTATTATGCAATGACTTTCCCAAGATGTCAAATGAAGCTTTAGAGATTTCAGTGATAGCTATAAGTTAACCTCATACCTAAGGACGGGTCATCCTTTACCGCGGTATCCCTATACTTGTTGACCATACAAAAGAATTTTCGGAATGCTGTCATATTTTATTCGAACAAAATGTCTACCCAGCTTGCTCTAAATTCTTCACAGCATTCTTTTGACCCTGGAGATATCACATTTTTCTAAAATGTTTACACTTGATATCTTATCTTGCCATTTTCTGTTGCAGATATTATGCAGACAGCCCATGTGAAAGGTTTTAAATTCATTTATATGTCTACACTTTCTTTAGTTTTCACTGACACTATGTTCATCCCACAAACTACAGGAACGTTTTCCAAATGCATTTGTAGCCTTTCATGATTCTAACAATGATAATAATAATAATAATAATAATATTCTTTAAGACGTTGCACAGTATCCAGTATCATGAGGTTGTTGTTTGAAGATATTGTGCCTACGGGGGGTTTGTACTGTCTGTCAAGTCACAACAAGTACCTCAGGCAGACAGTACTTTATGCAATATGTGTGCAGTTCCAAGTCATGCTGATTTTTGCATTATTATTATTATTATTATTGTTCAGTAGTTTTATTTTTATAACGTGCTTTCTCTTCACTACCCAGCGCAGCTCTGTGTGCCTTGGGTATGTGCTGAGGTTTGCTGCGGTGTTCTTATGGTTACTGTATTGAAAGTGTTTTGCGTAGGATGTGTGCAGTGCCCAGTAGTGCAATTTTCTGTATGTTATATATATTTGTAAGTCCTGGTGTTTTTGTTATGTATTTGTCTGAATATTTTTTTATTATACCTAAGGCACCTACTATGATAGGAATTGTTTCTGTTTTTAGATTCCACATTCGAGTTACCTCTATTTCCAGGTCTTTGTATTTTGAAAGTTTTTCCATTTCTTTCAGAGAAACGTTGTCATCTGTTGGTATTGATACATCAATTACAAAGCATTTTTTTTCTTCATGATCTTTGACAACTATATCTGGTCTATT
>NC_068996.1:41307925-41318336 GCF_001194135.2 Octopus bimaculoides | reverse complement strand
CCGATAAGGGTATACCAGGCACATGCATCACAACCATATGTGCACGACATGGGGATCTCATATCAAGATAAACAGCGCATGACCTCGCAGGTGGGGCCCAGTTAGAATTTTCTTCAGGTTGAGTAGCCCATCCCACTCAAAAGGTCCTTGAATAAGGGTTGTTTGAGGACGATGAACGAAACACCCATGTTTCCAAAGCTGAATTATCCAAACCCCAGAGAATTCCTCTCAACACATGGCTATGATGTTCCCCCACTACTTCTACTCATGATCAGAGATGCACATATCGTCAGCCACCAAGGGACATGCTCGACTGGTTAAGGTCAAACAACTGACAGGCAAATCTGGTACTGAGTAGAATACTTTCTGTAGCCCATCTTTTTATACCAAGACAAAACAATGTACATGATTTAAAACTATGTTAACATCCGCTGGGCAGCTGATGTCCACAACACAGTTTCTCTTCTCTATCACAAATTGCTATGCCAGCTCTATTATGTTTGCATTTATTGAGATTTCAACTGGGACATTCCCCAGTACTCCTTTTTATTATGGGTGGCCATGGCTTCTACCTTAATCTGGTCTCTTATTTCTTTGTACTCGGGTTGAAGATCATAATTCACTTGAAGCTCATAATTCCATTTGGGTTTTATTATCTTGAAGAGTTTGGTTAAATAAGCAAAAGCGCTAATAAAGAATTCTTGCCTCCTCCTTTTTCTTAATATACAATATCTGTACACCACTTTAAACACTCTATACATATACATGCATATATCACATATATACACACATATGAATATATATGTATGTATGTATGTATGTATGTATGCATGAGTGTATGTATGTATGTATGTATGTATGTATGGTCAATTCAAATAAATAAACAATTCAAATTAAAAAGCGAAAAAAAACGAACATGAGGACGTGCACCAGAAATGTGACGTTTGGGGAAAGGAGAGAGTTTGACATTTTGAGCATAACTTTTCGTCGGTAGGGTGAAAGGGAAAACTACACTTAGATCTTTTTGTATATATATACCTAAGGCGCAGACATGGCTGTGACGTAAGAAGTTTTCTTCCCCACCACATGGTTTGGGTTTCAGTCCCACTGCGTGGCACCTTGGGCAAGTGTCTTCTGCTATAGCCTCGGGTCGACCAAAGCCTTGTGAGTGGATTTGGTAAACGGAAACTAGAAAAAGCCCGTCGTATATGTGACCCACCATCTCTTAAGAACTGAAGCTAGTGTGTTTACGGCCCCGTAACCTAGCGGTTCGACAAAAGAACTGATATAAGTACTCGGCTTTCAAGAATAGTTCTGGAGTTGATTCGTAGACTAAAGGCGGTGCTTCAGCATGGCCGCAGTGAAATGACTGAAACAAGTAAAAGAAAAGAATACACACACAAACACAAGTACAATACATCGTAAATAAGAACATACATATATACTTGAATATCAATTATAAGTTTCAGTGTGGTTTAAATATAAATAAAAATGTAAATACGTTATTCGTGCATTGTTGATGTGCGGAAACATGAAGGAGTTTCCTGACAGATTGATACAGTTTGTTGATCCTCTCCTAGAGGAAGACGTATTCAGCTTCCCTCCACCCTCTAACATCCGTTAGCAGATTATAAAGCTGTCATGAATTAAGCTAATAACATGCTGGGTAGACTAATTTGCATATTTGTTCTTCTGATGGATCGTCATTAATTAAACCATCACTGGTTTTTGCAGATGAACACTGTAAGCCAGAAGAACAGGAATACATTTGAATGCTACGAAACCTCGGTGTGGTTTAAATAAGAATGCAAACACAATTTTCCGTTTCATACATAGGGAGGATTTTGATCGATCGTCACGCAATCTCCCGACCGCGTGTCAGTGACGGTATACATATTCAATACTTAAATTATTTGAGTTCATCAGATTTACTTTGTGTGTGTCGACATACATAATACTTAATTTATTCTGAATCATTAAAAGCACAAATATGCAAAGATTTTCTGCAACGAAGCAAACCTAATTTACAACTAATTTATTCTGTTTACTGAGAAGGAAGTTGGATATATTTTCTCTGAATAGCGTTCAAGAAACTGAGAAACGGTCCACCATGAGATTTTCTGTATTTGTTCCGTACTCCATAGCAAAAACAGTATGTGCTTATAATTTTATTGTTGTTAATTTACAATGAAACTTTGCAATATTTATATATACATATTTATATGCATGCATATGTATGTATGTATGTATGTATGTATGTATGTGTGTATGTATACACAGACTCATACAGGCCTACGAAAACACGCGCACACACAAACACATATATAAATAAACATCTGAAAAACAAACATCTGAAAAAACGTATATTTTACATAGGATTCCTAATTTATTCTCTGCAGCTGTTTAAATCGAATAAAACTATTATCATGTGCATAATTACGTAATTAATATGCATGATAATTAAATTTAAATGTGATAGGTTACCCACGAGAAACGATTTCTACTTTTTATCGTTAATGTTTGTATCAATATACTATCATTTCATCACATAAATTCATAGGCGCAGGTGTGGCAGTGTGGTAAGTAGCTTGCCTACCAACCACATGGTTCCGGGTTCAGTCCCACTGCGTGGCACCTTGGAAAAGTATCTTCTACTATAACCTCGGGCCAACCAAAGCCTTATGAGTGGATTTGGTAGACGGAAACTGAAAGAAGCCCGTCGTATATATATATATATATATATATATATATATATATATATGCGTGTGTGTGTGTTTGTCCCCCTCCCCCACCATCGCTTGACAACCAATGCTGTTGTGTTTACGTCCCCGTAACTTAGCGGTTCGGCAAAAGAGACCAATAGAATAAGTACTAGGCTTACAAAGAATAAGTCCTGAGGTCGATTTGCTCGACAAAAGGCGGTGCTTCAGCATGGCCGTAGTCAAATGACTGAAACAAGTAAAAGAGTAAAAGAGAGTAGATGCGAACTATATTAGAATTCAGTAAATAACACACACACATAATTACACAGGCACACACTGACATTTCCGCCAACTATACCACCCCTGAAACTGCGTAAATATAATCTTTTCTGCTCTAAGCACAATGCCCGAAATTTTGGGTGAGGGGATCAGTTGATTAGATCGACTCCAGTATGCAACTGGTACTTAATTTATCGACTCCGAAACGATGAAAGGTGAAGTCGGCCTCAGCGGAATTTGATCTCAGAACGTATAGACAGATGAAATACCGTTAAACATTTCGCTTGGCGTGCTAACGTTCCTGCCAGCTCACCGCCTTAGAACGGGTGAAATATTCTTTTCTACTCTAGGCACAAGGCTCCAAATTTTGGGGTAGCGGGCCAGTCGATTAGATTGACCTCAGTACGCAACTGGTACTTAATTTATCGACCCCAAAAGGATGAAAGGCTAATTCAACTTCAGCGGAATTTTAACTTAGAACTTAGATAAAATACCTATTTCTTTACTGCCCACAAGGGGCTACACACAGAGGGGACAAACAAGGACAGACAAACGGATTAAGTCGATTATATCGACCCCAGTGCTTAACTGGTACTTAATTTATCGACCCCGAAAGGATGAAAGGCAAAGTCGACCTCGGCGGAATTTGAACTCAGAACGCAGTGGCAGACGAAATACCGTTAAGCATTTTTCCCGGTGTGCTAACGTTTCTTATTTCTTTATTGCCCACAAAAGGTTAAACATAGAGGGGGCAAACAAGGACAGACAAAGGGATTCGACCGCAGTTCGTAACTGGTACTTAATTTATCAACCCCGAAAGGATGAAAGGCAAAGTCTACCTAGGCGGAATTTGAACTCAGAACGTAAGAGATAGACGAAATACCGCTAAGCGTTTCGCCCGGCGTGCTAACATTTCTGCCAGCTCGCAGCCTTCCTGCGTAAATATATTACAAAATCCATCATACATGAACAGGTACAGAAAACATATATTACATACGCATGTATGTGTAAACTGTACTCAAGTAAGTATCATAATCTTAAACGCATTTATGTTGTTTCGTTTTGTTTTCAACTCCATTATTTGGCAGCTTCTGACAATAAAATGTAGTTCGTAATTTATTATTTTTTATATCTTCATTCACCTTCATACCCACAGTCACGCATGCAAACATATACATTCAACTAATCTTTTTTATATATAATTATATTGAACACCTGTTGCATGGTTATCAAAACACTTGCAGAAATATTCTGTTACTTTTCTGTCGCTGTTAATTATTATTATTTTTTGTCTCTTAAGGCGGCGAGCTGGCAGAAACGATAGCACGTCGGGCAAAATGCTTAGCGGCATATCGTCTGCTGCTACGTTCTGAGTTCAAATTCCCCTGAAGTCGACATTGCCTTTAATCCTTTCGGGGTCGATTAAATAAGTACCAGTTACGCACTGGGGTCGATATAATCGACTTAATCCGTTTGTCTGTCCTTGTTTGTACCCTCTGTGTGTTGCCCCTTGTGGGCAATAAAGAAATAAGAAACGTTAGGACGCCGGGCGAAATGCTTAGCGGTATTTCATCTGCCGCTACGTTCTGAGTTCAAATTCCGCCGAGGTCGACTTTGCCTTTCATCCTTTCAGGGTCAATGTAATCGACTAACCCCTCACTGAAAAAATTTCAGGCCTTGTGTCTATAGTAAAAAAACATCATTATTCTTTGTCTCTCAATAAAGGTGGTGAGATGGGAGAATGGTTAGCACACCAGGCAAATAGCTTAGCAGCATTTCGTCCGTCTGTTCTGAATGTCACCGATGTTAACTTTGCCTTTCATCCTTTCGGCTCGATAAAATATGTACCAGTTGACTACTGGGGTCGATGTAATCAACTAACCCCCACCTCCAAAATGTCAAGCTTTGTGCTCATAGCAGAAAGGATTATTGTTTCTTTCTTTCTTTATATCTCTCTGTCCTAAGGTGGTGAGCTAGCAGAATCGTTAGCGCGCTGGGCGAAATGCTTAGCAGTATTTCGTCTGTCTTTACGTTCTGAGTTCAAATTCCGCCGAGGTCAACTTTGCCTTTCATCCTTTCGGAGTCGATTAAATAAGTACAAGTTACGCACTGGGGTCAATGTAATCGACTTAATCCCTTTATCTGTCCACGTTTGTCCCTCTATGTTTAGCCCCTTGTGGGCATTAAAGAAATAAGAAACGTTAGCACGCCGGACGAAATGCTTAGCGGTATTTCATCTGCTGCTACGTTCTGAGTTCAAATTTCGCCGAGGTCGACTTTGCCTTTCATCCTTTCGGGGTCGATCAAATAAGTACCAGTTACGTACTGGAGTCAATAAAATCGACTTAATCGTTTGTCTGTCCTTGTTTGTTCCCTCTGTGTGTGGCCCCTTGTGGGTAGTAAAGAGATAAGAAACGTTAGCACACCGGGCGAAATGCTTAGCGATATTTCGTATGTCTTTACGTTCTGAGTTCAAATTCCGCCGAGGTTGACTTTGCCTTTCATCCTTTTGGAGGCGATATATTAACTACCAGTTAAATTAAGTACCAAAATTTCGGGCATTGTGCCTAGAGTAGAAAAGAATATCTCTCTGTCCTTTTTCTCTTTTTCATTCGCTTTTATTTCTTTATTTCTTCATTTCGTGCCATAAAAATGACTTGTACAGCTTTCCGAACCCACCTTTCTTCTCTTGCAAGCATGTAAGTCACATAACTTATCTTACACTGAGACATGAATCTCTGAACCGTTATTACTACCACATACCTACTTAGGCAGCATTCTATATCAAAGTTTTCCTGTGAATGTACTCTGCGCAGAATCCACTCTCCACCAATAATCACTGTTGTCTGATTATTACAATAAATGCTCCGTTACTCTGGCTCATATCCTACATTCCTCTTTCATTCAAATTTCCCTATCTCTACTGCTCTCCGAATATCTCTAAATATCCTGGAGCTGTTTAACAATGTCCCATGCTTGATTGAGTATATATATAACTGACTTCACTTGTCTCTAAAATAAACATCCTCCCTAATTTTAATATTTAAAACTTTTTGAAGGTTGTAACACTCCTTGTGCAGAAATGAAATCTTTTCCTATTATAAGCATTTTATCACAAACGGTATCAACCACTCTATACATTCCTGGTCGGTACACAGATCCTAAACTCCTTTGATCTATTTCCCATTCCCGAAGAGAGCCTCTCCCTAACCCATTACCACCTATGCACACTTTGGATCATCCAACCGCTCAACGAATACGACCCACAATTTATCAACATGCTGTATAACACTTCCATCTTCCGAACTCCATAGTACTTAAAGTTATCACAAAGTATCGCGCAGATACAGGATACTCACATACGTTTAACAGGGAGTACCCAGTAAAAGGACAGTGCAACACAGAGGTTGGGTCTACAAAGCAGGCAGAAACACAAGAGAATGACAAACAAGGAAATGTGTTGGGGCAACGGTAGTTCATTTTAAGTATGGCTAAATAACCACAGCTGTACTTTTAGAATCTACGAGAGATTTACTCATAATATTATTCAAGTGTAACATGGTGATTAAAAGAGGATATTGCACGCTTTGCTCGGTCGACAGAAGAATCATTCTAAAAAATTCTTGAACTTTAAAAGTGAGTTATTTGTTGCTTTTCCTCATAAAAGGTAATTCGTTTTGAAAATGTGGTTGTCCCTTTTTCGGACTCGAGAACGGAAAACATGTAAAGCCTTACAAATGATGCTCTTTGACCAAAAATGATATCGTTCTATAGAAGGTAGTTCTTTCACTCCAGTAAATGTTAACTTTTCATAACTTTTCGTTTCGCTTTTTGTCATCACCGAGTGAACGAGAGCTGTATATTTACTTCCAGTATAAAAGAAGTTATGCGCTTCCTGCCGGAATTTCTGAAGAGTCACCAATATTGCCAAGTGCTTGTCGGTATGAATCTGTCAATTATATTCAGACAACTTATAAATCATAACCAAGAATATACTATTGAACAATATAAAAATACAAATACTCTTTTACTCTTTTACTCTTTTACTCTTTAACTTGTTTCAGTCATTTGACTGCGGCCATGCTGGAGCACCGCCTTTAGTCGAGCAAATCGACCCCAGGACTTATTCTTTGTGGGCCTAGTACTCATTATATAGGTCTCTTTTGCCGAACTGCTAAGTTACGGGGACGTAAACACACCACCATCGGTTGTCAATCGATGTTAGGGGACAAACACAGACACACAAACATGCACACACATATATATACATATATATGACGAGCTTCTTTCAGTTTCGTCTACCAAATCCATTCATAAGGCTTTGGTCGGCCCGAGCTATAGTAGAAGATACTTGCCCAAGGTGCCACGCAGTGGGACTGAACCCAGAAACATGTGGTTAGTAAGCAAGCTACTTACCACACTGCCACTCCTGCGCTTATGTACAGAATCGGTTAAAATGTTTGATGAGGGCAACATGTTTAGAGTAAATTGCACAAATTTCACATTTATTTCATAATTCAATTCATTTCTCGTATAGTGCATATGAGCATACATAACTAATCGTCAATATGTGCGTGTGTGCATGCGTGTGTGTGTGTGTGTGTGTGTGCTTGTGTGAATGCGTGTGTTTATGTGTGTGTGTGCATGTGTGTGTGTGTGCTCGTGCGTGTGTTTGTGTGTGTGTGTATGTGTGTGTATGCATGTGTGTGTATGTTCAAACCATTGAGTGTGATATGATATTAAGTGCGATTGAACCTAATACTCCGAAGAGATATTTTCCAATTCCTTCTCACCAACATTTTTGCCTAAAGAAATTGTACACTGAGTTACAAAATACTCTGTGTTTTTTATGTCATATATAATATCTTGTCTGCACTATTCAGCTGTTCTCTCTGGACATCAAATTCCCATAACTGCTTTAATATGCGGGCCAGATACAAAACGTGGATTTTTTCAGGTCCGCACCAAAAACACAAGTCAATTAAAGAAAAAGTCATATTTATAGGGGCAAGGCTGTCGAAAGCCGCCGGAAGGATGCTTGAATAGCGCAGGCGGCCCTTGGGGCTGCGGTTGAGAATGGCTGGTTTAAAAAGTTCATTTAGAGCATTTTCTGTTACGGCTGTTACTGTTGTACTTTTCATCGTTGCTGCTCTTTTTATTGTTTTTCACAAGTAGACACTTTTTTAAGGGAACACTGGAAATAAATGAAATACCAAGTTTTACTTTTATATTATTTGATTTTGAAACCTTGGAGCGTTTACCTCAGTAATATATATTATATTTTTGTAAACTTTTTGGTACAAGTAATAAGGATAGGGTCTTTTTTCTTCTGGTGTATTTGTAAGGACTGCAAAGTGTGTATGGTCCAAATGTTCGAAGAACGTTTCGCAGGAAATTGTTAAAAATAAAAACATAGACTTTGAAAATAAAATAAGAGAAACAGACACAAAGCAAGCGACAACTGGATAAACAGATGCAATTACAAATACAAACGTAAAAATTGACACTTTGGAAAATAAACAAAACGCGCACAAACGATGAACTTTGTATTGTAAATATAAATAGTGGTAGTAGCTGAAATTTGCACAACACAAATAGCTTTGCTAACGTTGCGAATAAGAAGTAAAGTTTGGAATTGAAACAGTTCACTGCTCCACAAAAGACATAGATGTAAAAATAAAAGAAAGATATGCTACCTGCCAGACTGTGATATTGAAGGAATGCCATGAACAAAAACAACGTATGAGGTCTCTTAGTTTGTCCGTATTGTAACAATTTAACAAGCCCGGTCTTATATGTGTGGGAGTAAGATTTCCATAGATCGAGTAAAAGTCATATATGAGCGTATGCCTGTTTTTCGTACCAAAGTACCACTCGCTACAGTACTGAATGTTTTAAATAATACGGTAAATAGCAACATCTTATAATAATGCTCACATGCACGCATACACATACACACACACACATACACACACACATACACAAACAAATATACATACAGACACGCGGAGAGAGGGAGGGAGAGAGGGAGGGAGAGAGAGAGAATGTTTATTAAATGAAACCATAAATTACGTCATTAATTAAAACGAATGATCCCTGGTGGTGGAAAACTCACCCGAATTGGTCATTGTGAAAGACCAAATCACGAAAGACATTATCTCTTTTTCTGAACTGTATTTATGCTTTGCAACAGCGTGTAAAGTACAAACATACGTATCTGTAAGTGCCTATAAAAAGTACATAAGAGACTTACAGTTACTCTGAAATCAGAGGCCGCTAAACGCCTCTAGTGACATAACGTGAGAAATTCTTCTCTGGATTGAAGACTATCTTCTTTTGATGTAAAATTCAGAAGGAGGCTGAATTAGAATGGTATATCTCCATCGATACACTTGCTTCCCGGTATTTAGAGTACAAAGAAATAGAAGGGCAGCCAAAGATATTGGCAGCAATATTAATGCAAAGTCCGTCATAGCTTGCGAATAAAAAAAAAAGCAATTACTTAGCGCAGAGTGAGATAGGACCAACACCAGTCTAACCGAGGTGTACAGAATAGTCAATATATTCGGATATTCTCTTCTTCTAAAACGACTGAAGGCTTGAAAAAAGTGAGTGGGCGAAAATGGTTTGTGTGAATGGAACCATTTAAAATGGACAACAGTCGGGAAAAATCATTTAACGGTTGTGGTTATGGCCAAAGATGTCCTAAAATTACAAGGTCATCTCTAAGCTGTGTCCATTTTGATGAGCGGAGACAACGGATATGAGACTGATAGGGCCGGACGAAAGCCAACCTGTAATACGTGAAAACATTCTTATAAACAAACATTAAAGCGTCAAGTGATTGGTATTTTCGAAATGAAGGAAATCGCGAAAGCAGTTGCTTTCACGCAGCTGTTTCCACTTCTATCTTCCTGCGTTCTAAAATGTTATACGTGTGGCTTGCTGCTTTGACGAGCTGGAAAAGTTTCAGCAAAGATCGAAGTGAAGGTGTCAAGAGTAAGCAAATTCAGTAACAACAACAGACACACATATCCAAAGTACCATCAGACATTGATATGGGAATCGCCGACAACACAAAGGACTTTCTCACGCGCTCGATCCTTTGAAGGAGAGTATAGACATCCCGAAAAGAAATTTTAAAAAACAATATCGCCACACCATATTTGTGTGCTGACCAGATTGAGATGGAGTTTAATAAAAAAAGGAATACAAACAATTGCAGCGTGGAAGGTGTTTATAAGCCATTTAAGAAACACGCAAAAACCATTAGATTTACTTCAACATTTAAATTTAATTTGCCAAAATATTTTCGTCGCTTTAAGACCGCGACCAGTTCCGTGCTGCATCTGAATTTTGTCAGTGAACAGGTCGCGGTCTCAAAGCGACGAAAATATTTTTGGCAAATTAAATTTAAATGTTGAAGTGAA
>NC_068996.1:41303899-41306425 GCF_001194135.2 Octopus bimaculoides | reverse complement strand
AGGAGGAGGAGGAGGAAAAGGGAGGAGGAAAAGGGAGGAGGAAAAGGGAGGAGGAAAAGGGAGTAGGAAAAGGGAGGAGGAAAAGGGGAGGAGGAGGAGGAGTTAAAAGCAACCCAAGTCAAAGAAAGTTAAAAAATTGTGAGGTCCCCACATCCGTTTTGATGTGATGTGATTCATGAACTCGCAGCTGAGTAGCAGCAGTGGAAATAAACAAGTCTTGTTATTTCCACTTGCGAATTTGACGGCGAAATACTTGGGGAACTTTGTAGACGATGCCAATCATAAATATGTACTATATAAGTCATTAATATAGGATTCACATAACATTCTATGCATTATTAAAAGAAAGTCAACACGCGCATGTTGAGATTCTCTAAACAAGTTCCACTGAGAAAAAAAGAGAAAGAAATGGAGGAAATGTCACTCAGTAAAAGAAAGAGAAGCAAGAGGTCAATGTTGTTTGGTGTTCTGGTCCAAAATAATCTGTGTTTTCATCTGTGCATGGGATGTTTAGCCTTATGTATTTTCTGTGTTCCTTTTCATTCAAATTTTATTTTGTTTCAATAAAAAAGCGTTTTGCTAAATATTCTACATATTCTGTGGCTATTATCCAAATGTTTAAGCCGTTATTTATATAACATCTCACCCGCAACTCACTTTAACTTCACTTCATTACGTTTCATTGGTATTGCAATCCTGATTTCTCTACAGCGTGTATTTAATCGTGCGTGGTTTATAAAGAAACATCATCATCTGTCTTTGCCTTCCGTTCTTTAGAGATCGATAAAGTAAATACCAGAGGTGTACTGAGTTCGATGTAATCATCTAGTTCTCTTTCTCAAAACTCCACGCCTTATGCCTGGAGAATCGCCAGCACGCCGAGCGAAATACTTAGCAACACATCGTCCGTCACTACAATCTGAGTTTAAATTCTACAGAATGTCGACTGTCCATGCGATTACCCCTGCTCCACATCTAAGGAGTGAAACCGCACAGGTGCTCATAGCTTTAATCTTAATCCGTTTAATTTTGAATTAAGGATCAGTGTGAATCTGCACAAGTACTTCACCTTAAAATTTTCTGTCATTTCTTTCTCCATCAATTTATCCATTTCCAAAATCCCCAAGTACTTATAGGCCGTCTCTTCTCTCTGTTTCATAACCTCCCCTGATGGTATCGCCTGCCCGTCCATACATTTGGTTTTGCCTCTCTTCAGGTTTAACACACCACAATTTTTCAGTCCGAACTCCATTCTGATATCAGCACTGAAGGTATACACTGTATGAACGAGGAAACTGACTTGGGCTTCATCTTTACTATAAAGTTTGAGGTCATCCATGAATAACAAATGGCTGACATTGTGTTGGCCGGTTTTTGAATACATACCAGGACTTTTCTTTCCTCAGAATCAGTGTTATTGGTATCATGCACATAATAAAGATCATTGGAGACAGGCAATCCCCTTGGAAGATGTCTCTCCTGACTTTTATTGTCCCTAAACTTCTTCCATATGCTGTCAGTTCCGTCTTCCATTTCGCCATACTTTTTCCAGCCAATCGCTCAACATTCGATGCAATACCAAATAGGTTCATACATTCCATAATCCAAGAATGTGGGATCATATCGTACGATTTACGATAATCAATCCATTACATGGCTAAGTTAGTTTTCCTCCTCTTGCAGTTTTGCTCCTCTTAATTATTATTATTATTATTATTATTATTATTATTATTATTATTATTATTATTATTATTATTATTATTATTATTATTATTATTATTATTATTAATTGAGTTACAGAACAGTGCATGCCATCAAAGTGACACTGGGGTAAAATATACGAAGCCCAATATACCCATCATAACCACACGTCTGATAAGGGTACACCAGGCACATGCATCACAACCATATGTGCATAACATGGTGATCTCATATCAAGATGAACAGCGCATGACATCGCAGGTGGGGCCCAGTTAGAATTCTTTCAGGTCGAGTAGCCCATCCTGCTCATAAGGACCCTGAATAAGCGTTGTTTAAGGATGTTGAGCAAACTACCCATGTTTCCAAAGGTGATTTATTCAAACCCCAAAGAATTCCTCTCAACACATGGCTATGATGCTCCTCCACTACTTCTGCTCATGATCAGAGATGCACATATCTTCAGCCACCAAGGGACATGCTGAACTGGTCATGGTCAAACAGCTGACAATCAGACTATTTGCTGTAGCCCATCTTTTATACCAAGACAAGGCAATGATATGATAACACTTCCAGTCAATTAAAATCAGAAGCCATGAAAGCCACTGCCTGGTACTGCATGAGGGTATTTATTATTATTATTATTATTATTATTATTATTATTATTATTATTATTATTATTATTATTATTATTATTATTATTCATAAATCAAGATTTATGAGAAGCTTTACTGTTGAGTGAATATCTCTCTTCACGTGGTACCATGTGAAAAGAAATTGACAGTCAGACAAACAGAGAAGAATTAAAAAATCAGGAAAAGCTAAATA
>NC_068996.1:41299460-41302152 GCF_001194135.2 Octopus bimaculoides | reverse complement strand
TAATGATATTATAATATAATATAATAAATGCGAATATCCGTGTATCAGTGTGTCACACTTTTTCAATTTTACTCCGAGAAGTAACTCCTGTACTACTCCCTTACTAGATCTCACCCTTTGTAATCTGTCTTCCCCTGTTCTCTATTCTACTTGAACACCCCATTCTTTCCCCACCTTCCCCATACAATAGCCTTTCTTTAATGTTCTCTGCTTGTTATATCCAGAAATTGCTCTGACAAAAGTAGCATTAATTTTGTTAGGTCGTTGAATTTTCCTCGATTGATCAATAGACCACTTGAGTAAACCTATCAGTAATGTACCTATAATGACAACTGGAAACAGCTGTAAGCCAAATTTGCTCAAATAAACGAATTACATGTAATGACCATCATTTTTAACTTGTTACTTATATATATACATACATATGTGTGCGTGTTTGTGTGTGTGTGTGTGTATGTATGTGTGTGTGTGTGTGTGTGTGTGTGTGTGTGTGTGTGTGTGTGTGTGTGTCTGTCTGTCTGTCTGCGTGTGTACATATATGTATGTACTTTTTCTTTTCTAGTTTCAACCCATGGGTTCTGGACATGCTGAGGCACCACCGTTTGTTTGGCTACACTTTTACTAAACCTCCTCTGGTAAATGGCATTTGGTGAATGAGGGAGTTTGATGTTGCTGCCCTCGTCCGTGTTTCTTGCCTCTAGCTAGGTTCATCCGGAACTCTTGACAGGAGGAGATCCAGTTTTGTTTAGGCATTCTCTAAGCTTTCCGATTAAGTCAAGAATTCGCAGCTTGTGACATATCATACCATGGTCGACTTTGTCAAAGTCTTATCCAAAGTAGAGATATATCACGCCTACGTTTGAGTTGTTGAGCATCTGTTTTAACACCCAGTCGTAGTGCTACAAGAGCTGTGTCAGGCAGCTTCTACCTGGTCGATAACCGTACTGGGTGACAGCTAGCAAGTCATTCTCTTCAAGGAATGCAATTAATTTTCTTCGGACTATTCACTCCATAACCTAGCTGATGAGTGAGGTTAGAGAGATAGGCCTATAGATTTTAGCATCTGCTCAGATTCCTCCTATATGGATAGGGCATGCTATTCCCGCCTTCGGTGTGACCGAGAGGTTACCAATTGCAAGAAATCTCTAAACAAGTAGCTACAGTGGTTTTCCAAGGACTCGCTTGCATGATTTGGAGATTGCTGCGGATCCATGGGGGTCAGCAGCTGAGTTAGCATCAGCATCATCTATTGCCAGTGATGCATCCTCTTCTTTGATGTTAATGTTATCAATTGTTATTGCCTCTATTGCGGTAAAGTATTTCACAGGTTTGCTAATTTCCATGCGCCGTAAGGGTAGAGTGAAGACACTTTTGAATTGTTCATTCAGTGTTTCACTTATTCTCATTCGGTTTCCCATGAGGGAACCATCTTCTAGGAGGAGTGACCCTGACTTGCAACGCACGGAGGCAGTTTCCTTGGCTTACTTAAAGAAGGCTTTAGGGTTTGATTTTATATTTTTTTATAACTCAGACATCTTTGTTGCTCTTTCTTTTTCATGGGAGCTTTTCTGGTGTTTCTCAGTCTCCAGTAGTGGTGTTTCCAGGCGGATCTCTTCGCTACTGTCGAGTTCTTTGTTGAGGCAGTTTGCAATCTTTGTACACCGTCACATAAGAACTTTTCTCTCCCTAGGAGTCTTGTTTTTATGTGCAGTGGCCTTTCGGTCTGGGACAAAATTGTTGCATATGACTTGCATTACGGACTTGAAAGTTTCCAATTTCATGTCTATGTCAGGTGTAGAGAGATGTTGGGACCAGTCCCGTTTGGTGATCTCTTTCTCAATTGGTTTCCAGTCTGCTTTGTGTTAGTTCAGATTGGATGGGTTTCGGGTACTTCTCATAAGCTGCATGTTTGTGGGATCCTTTGATTCATACATGGTCAACTGTATTATGTTTTGATCCGACACTAGCATCAGCATCAATTCAGAGCTCAAATCAATTGTTTGCCCTGATTGGTTGGAGTATTATATTCTCCATGCATAACTTGGAAATCCGATGTTAACTCGCTGGAGATTCGATCACATTCCGATCGAATCCCCAAAGATTTAACACGGGGTCTCCTAACGACAGTGAAAACAAACAGGAAACGCTGCTAAGCCGAAACGAGGTTGTGATGGTGAACGCGTAAATCAAGCTAGGACGGGAGACAAACAAGAAAACGTCTTCCTTGTTCCAGCTACAATGGAGAGAAAGAAAGTTGGCTGAGAGTTACGTGGGAGCCACGTGAGCAAGGGAGAAGGAGTGAGGAAGAGAGGGAGAAAGTAATAGGATAGAATAATGGGAGAAGAGGAGGTTAAAGAATAAGAGAAAGAGAAAAACGAAAGAGTATATACATATATATATATATATATATATATTATACACAGTGTATTGAATTTATTTATCGATACGGTTGGTTGTACATAGGGTAAATTTGTTTGAAAGTTATTGTTTCTATGGTTTGATTGTTCCCAAACAACACTTAGTTTAGTGCTGTTGACACCGCCGGATTGAATGGTACTGCCCAGGTGTCGAAACCATAACGATATCCGTGGAGCAGCTGATGATGGAGGTATGTTGGATTGTCGGTATGGCTGTTTTTGTATATGTGGAAAAGTATTATAACACATCCTTCTGATATATATATATATATATA
>NC_068996.1:41295763-41298258 GCF_001194135.2 Octopus bimaculoides | reverse complement strand
ATATATATATATATATATAATGCAAATGCATAAATAATGTGAAGCAAATGAGATTCGAATACCACCAGCAGTGATTTACAAAGTATAATATTCTCCAGCTTTCTGAATATGAAATACGCATGAATTACATAACAGAGTAATACTACGATCATATTTTATGTTACATTGTCTATGCTTATTTACTCGTAATTTTGTATCAAATAACTGAAATTGCTCACTTATTCTGTTCAGTTAAAAGATATAAATAATGATTAAAGTAATGAAACGAGGAAACTGTAAAAAGAAAGAAAGAATGTAGTTATACGTCTGTAAGACGTAACTGTTAATTCATGCAAATTTGTATGTTAAATATCAAAAATACGTGCATATAGATAGGGACATAACTAAGCACGTCAAGGCAGACAAGCACACACATGCTCACTGTCATAAATGCGCATGCGTAAACACATTTACTCACAAATATACCAGAATCACAAATACGCATAGACACACACATGCATATATATATATATATATATATATATATGTGCGTGTGTGTGTGTGTGTGTGTGTGTATGCGTGTATATATATATATATATATATATATATATATACACGCATACACACACACACATAAGAATGTACGTACGCATTTTGTTCACATATATACAAATAAAAGTGTGTGCGTGTGAGCAAGTGTAAATATGTGTGATGGATTCTCTTGTCGTGAACGACAAATGAGGGATATGTAAAATAAAGCGTTAATCATATTCTATGGACACGAATGAGTTTTTTGAGGCTTGTTGGTGCTTTGCAAACCTTTTGGTAAATGGAACAAGTTGACGACTCAGTTTTACTTCAGTGCTTATGGATCATTTACTGTGTCTTTTGAGTGAACGGCAAAGACTGCTTTGCTTCGTGTCACAAAACTACAAAGACAAGGTTTCCATTTAGAGGAGCAGCGTTTTGCTAGCGTGCCTTCATGCTTGCACGAAGCTGGTTCCGGTGCTGGAGTCGTCTTTGCTCAAATCTTTGAACTGAAGAGAAACAGGAATGGCGTCGGGTCCTGCGTTCTGGTGCTTTCTGTTCCGATGAAGAAAAGGGAATGTTGCATCGCTTTAAACTATCTTTTAGTTTGTCTTTGAAACGCAAGACTCGCTTTCCAACTGACTTTCCTATTTGGAATTGGTTAAAGAGAAGTTGCTTTCGAATTCGGATATCATTCATATGTGAGACATCACCTGACCATCTAAGCTGTATTTTTATGAGGATGGCTTCAATACCTGATACGTTGAGTTTTATTAGTACGTCACTGTTATGAATATGGCCACTTGGTTTTATGCTGGAGGTAGTACACAAGCATCACTTATGAAAAGCGTCAAGCTGGTGGATGTGATTTCGGAACAAAGTCCAAGACTGAGCGCCATAAAGTAATGTTGTCAAACCATCGACTTATATACATTAACTTTCACCTTCAACGATACGTTGTCGCTGTTCCAAAGCCCGTGATAAAGCTTATTGGGAGCAGAGCTAGCCTTCTCGATTCTGGGCTCAATTTCTTTATTCATCTTAGCATCATTGGACAAAACAGAACCAAGATAAGTGAATGAGAAAACAGTTTTTCTTTCCCATCAACATATACAGTAGGGGCAACAGCGGGAAGATGGTCACGAATGAGTTGATGGACAAGCTCAATTTTCTTGATGCTGATGGCGAGACCAAAAGCTTGTGATGCACGTGAGCGAGAAGTTGTTTAGAATCCATAGCATGTCCTCAAGAATGTCTGCTACAAGTATACAATCGTCTGCGAAGAGCAAAGCTCGAACCGTTTGCACAGAAGTATTAGATTTTGGTTTGAAGTGCTGTTGATTGAACAAGCCACCACCAGTTCTGTTCTCAAATTTTACTCTTTCTTTAACACCCACGAACGCTGTTTCCAACATGACGGAGCAATTCAAAGCAAATAAGGGCGGGGCAAAAACAGAGCCTTGTTTTGTCCCATTTGAGATTGTAAATTAATCGGATGCTTCGCCGCTAAAGCTGGCGCAAACCCTCATATGTTAGTGGAAAGAAATCACGACTTGAACATCTTTTTGGGAGCACCTAGCTTTCTAAGGACGACCCTAAGAGCATCCCTAGACACGATGTCGAAAATTTTAGTTAGATCTACAAAAGTGACAAAAATGTTGCGGTTGTGAACACGCGCCTTTTCCTGCAGCTGCATTAGGTTAGCGTGTGTGTGTGTGCGTATGTATTTATGCATGCGATTATATATGAATGTAATATAGAGACAAACCACACAGAGAGACAGAGAGACAGACAGACAGACAGACATACAGACAGACAGACAGACAGGTAGATAGACAGACAGATAGATAGATAGATAGATGGATAGAGAGGGAGAAAGAGAGGTAGACTGACTGTTAGATAGCTGAGTGTGCATGTGTGCGTATGCATGTATGTATACAGAGAGAGAGAGAGAGAGAGAGAGAGAGAGAGAGAGAGAGAGAGAGAGA
>NC_068996.1:41295092-41295371 GCF_001194135.2 Octopus bimaculoides | reverse complement strand
TATATATATATATATATGTATGTATACTTACATATACATATATACACTCTTTTACTCTTTTACTTGTTTCAGTCATTTGACTGTGACCATGCTGGAGTACCTTTAGTCGAGTAAAACGATCCTCGGACTTATTCTTTGTAAGCCTAGTACTTATTCTATCGGTCTCTTTTGTCGAATCGCTAAGTTACAGGGACATAAACACACCAGCATCGGTTGTCAAGCGATATTGGGTAGACAAACACAGACACACAAACATATACACGCGCACGCACATACACA
>NC_068996.1:41294098-41294668 GCF_001194135.2 Octopus bimaculoides | reverse complement strand
ATATATATATATATATATATACGACGGGCTTCTTTCAATTTTCGACTACCAAATCCACTCACAAGGCTTTGGTGAGCCCCAGGCTATAGTAAAGAACACTTGCCCAAGGTGCTACGCAGTGGGACTGAACCTGGAACCATGTGGTTGGTATGCAAGCTACGTACCACACAGTCACTCCTATGCCTGTACATTTATGACCATTTCGGGAGTTCATTCGATTACGAGTTAAAGTGCATCACGGCAATGACCCCCTCATCAGGATGAATAGGAATCTGTTGAGATACCTATATATCTGTATTTTTAATCGCATATACATTTTTTAGTTTTTGTGTTTTTTTATATATGTATACTTTATATGTTTAATGGTCATGGTAATATTTATATATGAACAAATGTTTGGAGGCGTGGTGTTATATATAAAGTCGTTGACTCGAATTTGATGTTTGTTCTCTGATCAATGTTGGTTTATCTCTGTCTCAATTACATTTGAGCACTTCTTTTTTGCAGTCTTATAAACACTTTTGTCTCTATAAAAAGTGGCAAAAGTTATTTCATGTCACACACACGCAT
>NC_068996.1:41292427-41294088 GCF_001194135.2 Octopus bimaculoides | reverse complement strand
ATATATATATATATATATATATACTTACACATATATAATTAGTGAACATTAAATGTAAAATACGGAAGTGGCTTTCCATTGAACAAACAAATACGAGAGTCGGTTGAAAAATTCATAGGCTAAACAAGGTATTCTCATGGAATGTGACTAGATGTTTGTTTTTCCCTATATTCCCCCTTGCAAACTGCATAGTTGTTCCATCGGTGTTGCGTTACTTGGATTGAAATGGTGAAGAATCTTTCATCGTGTTGGTTAAAATAATAATCAACAGAAGATATGACATCATCACAACGGCGATACTGGTTCCCCGTCAAGTGTTGTTTCGTGTTTGGGAACAGTTTACAGTCATATGAGGCGAAATAAGGAGAATAAGGAAGATAGTCAACCAATTCAAAGTCACACTCACTGAGGCTATCATTTTCGCTGCAGATGAAGCAGCCTTGGACTTCTTTGGAGCCTGTGATAATTGTGTATTCATTTCATAGATTGTCTCTTTGCCTCTGGAGCAAAGTGATGAACCTAACACTCATCCTGGGTTAGGAACCATTCAAAGAAACCAGATGAATCTAACTCAAACAATACCAGATTTATCTTAAGGCGGCGTGCTAGCAGAAACGTTAGCACGCTGGGCGAAATGCTTAGCGGTATTTCGTCTGTCTTTACGTTCTGAGTTCAAATTCCGCCCATGTCGACTTTCTCTTTCATCCTTTCGGGGTCGATAACTTAAGTACCAGTTCCGTATTTGGATCGATCTAATCGACTGATCCCAGTATATTAGATCAGTATATTATATAAGATTTATATCCCAGTATATTATATCCGATTTATCTGTGATGTGATCGGCTTGGTGCGCTTTTGATCTGGTGTCAGAAGACGTGGTACACACCGAGCAGAAACCTTCACCATGCCAAGTTCATTGTGCACAATATTCTTAATCTCTCACGTGATATGCTAAAAGCATTAGCTATTTGATTTATAGTCAATTGTTTGTCATCACCATATGGAATGATAGATCAACGTTTTCCTTAGTGGTGGTAATTGCAGGGCGACCAGATCACGTGTCATATTCGGGGCTCTTTCATCTCCTAAATTTAGCTGCTCACTTTTGAAGTGTTCATAAAGCTGGTGCATCCACACTTAATGTAACAACCACGTCAGCATAAGTGACCTTGGGAGCTAAACTGTTTTCTGCAGGTACTTCTTAACACCATGGTGTCCATTTTCAAGAGAGGACAGTGCTACTTACTTTTGAAGTGTACTTTGAACAGACAGATACCAGTTTATGTGGAAAGAAACAATTTAGAAAAAGAGCTGAAAGTAATGTATGTAGGATTTCAAAACTCTAGCGTCATTCTTCACATACTCAGCTCATAAACTTTGCAGTCAACCTTTGTATAATGCACAATCCACAGAGAACATTATAACACAAATAATCTTTTAGGACAACCTGTTTCAACACGAGAACTATATTGGGTTTCAGTTCTCATGGAAATCTTCATAATCTACTCAAAATACTTTACTAGGTTATGTTAATTATCGATTTTGGAAGAAATTATATTAACAAGTATTATTAAATATACAATATTGTACGAATGAAAAAAGAAATATATATACATACATACATACATACATACATATATATATATATATATATATATATA
>NC_068996.1:41291368-41292104 GCF_001194135.2 Octopus bimaculoides | reverse complement strand
TATATATATATATATATATATATGTAAAAGCCTTTGAAGAAGTCAACCGTGGTATGGTATTTCACAAACTGCCTTTCCTGGTACGTTTTCTTTCCTCGCCAGATAACAGTTTATCAAAAACTGATTTCACCTTCCTCGCCTGTATACCCTAAGGAATTTCTGCAGAGCGACTTCGTCCGTGACTTCCTTCTTTACTTTTCTCAAAGCTCTTTATAAAATGTCCACAAAACGCTCTGCCAGTCCATTTGATCTGGGATGGTAAGGCGGTATCGTTTTATGTTCTACCGTGGACATTTCGCAAAATTTTCTAAATTCACTGGACTCAAATTGTGTTCCATTATCAGATACAATCACGTCTGGGATGCCAAATCTTGCGAATGATTAATGCAAAAATTTATTACAATTCAGGCAGTTGGTCTTTTGCACTTAACAATTTCCAGCCATTTTGTAAAACCGTCAACTACTACTAAATACTAATAACCATTTAGCGGGCCCGCAAAATCGATGTCTAGTCTTGTCCACGGATTTTTTACTTCTGGCCAAAGCTCCTATTTTTGCCTAGGCATTTTCGCTGCCAGAGCACATTCTCTGCAGCTTTTGTAGTTGGAGAAATACAATGTTTCTATACTCAAAATTTTATAACATTTTTGTAACATAACGATTTAAATATATACTTTAACCAAGTAAGGCAAGCATTCTGTAGTTTTTTCACCCTTGTTTATCTTTATATGTATAT
>NC_068996.1:41287142-41289289 GCF_001194135.2 Octopus bimaculoides | reverse complement strand
TGTGTGTGTGTGTGTGTGTGTGTGTATGTGTGTGTGTGTGTGTGTTTACTTGTGATGTATGTGTATAAAAGTAGGGTGTATCATTGCCGCACTTAAATTATTTCACTGAAGTTCTGCAACATTTTAACTTATGGTGGTTTGTTGTTTATGGAACAAAGTACCACGTGGAATATATAGACTATCGACAACAAACGTCTAGGTAGTGATTGAAGGGAATGTGTATCAGCTTGGGTAATAACTAGAGCTTGCATCACATTTAATAGAACAGAAACTTTATACATTTTGTTATTGAGATGCCAAGAGATCGATCACGATGTTGATTATATAATTAAATACAATAAAGATAATTTATATTACTATTTTCCATCACCATATTGAGGTACAATTCTTTTTTTAGTATAGCTCGTATTAGGCTTTGAAAAAAAAAAAAATTCAGCTAAACGCTGCTGCTTTCTGTTGAACTATATATGAAGTTATTTTATATATAATTAGAATCACTGAATGTATATGAAAGAAAACAATTAGTTTTGCATAAATATGTGTACAATGATATAGAATTACCCGAAAGCATTTGTCTGTCCGACACATTAAAATACTAAATAGATTTTATTTTTTTGTCTCTTTTTCAATTAAATAACTTCAGCTGTTACACATATATTAGTAGTTTTTATCTGCAATTGAAACCAAACTCATATTAAAAATATAAAAAGAAAACAATTAAAAATTACTCTCTCTCTCTCTCTCTCTCACACACACTCACACACATATATATATATATGCCCATATATATATATGCCCAACTCTTCGAAACGCCAGTGTTAAAATGGGGTGTAGCTGATGAAGGAAAATGTTCTCTATGTGGCTTGTGTGTTTTCTGTACTTTGGTTATTATTATTTTCTTGTCTTCGTTTTGTTTGTAGTATCCTGTACCCAGATATGCACCTATATATACAGGTAGACGTAGGTATGCACATACCTGTACGTATATAAGCATATACTCATTTATTATTTGTTTTATATATATGTATATATATATATATATATATATATATATATATATATATATATATATATATATATATGCATTTACGTTCACGTATTTTAATAAATATTAATGTATGTATGCAGGCATCTATAATATTCTTCTATTTACTTCAATAATTAGACTGTGGTCCTGCAGGGGCTCGTTCCTGAACGTTTTCGTTATAATGGGGATCCTAGTCCACTTGTATGTTATTGTCAGCACTGTAATATTCTTGTCCCCACTATTATGTTGTGACAGTATTCCGCACCTTATTATCTTTGACTCGTCTATCATGCTATCACTGATAGCTCTGCCAGACAATGACTTTGAAACGTTTACCTTGACGGTAACTCGAACTCGTATATATCATGTTACTGACACTGACTCCAACTGAGAACTTGTACAACGACTCTACTACTACAAACCTTTTTTACAACAACTGACTGTCTGACTTTATAGTAGCTGTATCGTACCACTTTGTCACGTGGGAAGAGGTGTACCATTTCACTATATCACCCATCCCCTTTAGTTTTGTTTTTTTCTCTTTTGGGAAGCAAGTACATTTATTTTCCTTTATTCACCCCTCCTCCCTCTTTAACATGTTTTCCAACTTGCTACTTTTTTTCTTTTTGGCGTCTGTTTTACGAAGCCTGTGTTCTTCCTTTTTTTTCCACTTGTACGCGTGGGTTCGACTACCTGCACTTGGAATGTGTCATACAGCCATTCCATAGGTTCTTCCAATTTGTCTGGTTCATTTTCTACGAATCTCTTCTACAATTGGTTTCTCTGTCTCTTTTTCAATACATTTTGTACTTTTCATTCCATACATCATTTTCCTATGTTCTTTGTAATTTTTCCTTCTGCCCAGTATTGCTTTACGTTTTTTACGACCTCGTGTACACCTTATCACCAATTTTGAAAATAATTTGAATTGTCTTTCCTGGTACGTTTTCTTTCCTCGCCAGATAACAGTTAGCTATGAATAATTGGAGTACAATACCAGCAGTATATTGGATACTACTATCCCTTAGTTGGTTTCTCAACCTCGAACTCATACAGAAATATATATATATATTATACACACACACAAACACACACACACACAGATATATATATATATATA
>NC_068996.1:41284465-41286916 GCF_001194135.2 Octopus bimaculoides | reverse complement strand
TATATATATATAATGATAATAATAATAATAATATTAGGGATAAAATCCAAAATTACAGGTAATTTTAATCGATTTAAATTTCTTTCTATTTGAAAATTTGTTATGAAACACGTGTAGTCATTTTATTATCTTGATCTTATGATATTTACTTTGTATTATATTTTGCTCATTTATTGTACTTTTAATTGTAAAATTTTTCTATATGTGACAGTGGGTTTTTATCGATGAGTTCATAAACCTTGAACAAGAATAGACTAATCAGATGATGTTATTGCAGGCCTAAAAAGACAGCGCTCAGACATTTCGGTACAACAAGGCTGTATAGACAACAACGTATTTTCAGTACCCGTTCTAATAATAACATTTGATATTGTGGACTACTAGAACCTCAAGAGCCTGAAAATCCTGCCGAAATGACAATATCGACAGACGCAATTTCAGAAGAAAAGAGGAGTAAACAAACTTGATCTCAGCACAGAGAGCCTCCAAGAGCACCTGCTAAACAATAAACAGCAAAAATATATCAGCTAAGTACTGAGAAAGGAAGTGAAATACATAGGCACTGCAAGTAAATATGCCTATAAGCAAGAAAGCGTTTATTATATATTGTGACACAAATATCGATTATTTAAAACCTTAACACCATTTCTATTTGTAATTGGGATTGTTATCTGGAGTGAGGGCATGGTCTAATAATGTACACATACGTTCTAATTTAATATGAAGGAAAACGATTAATTAATGCATAAAATTGCGAGTATATTATGGCCAAACAATTTCGAATATTAACTTAGAAATTCCATAGTCGGACGTATCATATGGATAACAAAATCCGCATCTCAGAGTTATCTTGAAATATATAGAACTAAAAATTTTAAGCCATGGCAGCACCATTTACTAGTGACCATCCTTATGGTGCCATCATTATTTATAAAAATAATGACCAGTAATTATTACTTACATGAGACCAAACAAAAGAATGCATTTAAGGGGATGCAACTTGCGTTGATTTATAAACCGAAGATTCTCTAATTCAGTACAGCTAATTCACAGAACAAAACCGTTCAATTTAGAATTAACTTCAGGCTCCATAGTCAGTATATGGTAGTCAATTTTGTTTGCTTTCATTCAGTTTGGACGGATTAATTTATGTGTTATCGACGAGCTACATTGTTTCTCAGTATCCTATACATTGGGTACCAACATAAGAACGAAATAAGCGAGGAAAACCTACGAAGACATGCCGTACCATCTTCAGAAAAGACTTGATGCAACTTCATATCACCTGGAAAGATGCAGGCGACTATGCTCAAAATCAAACTATTGGAGACGACTGCTGTTTGACGTACTATGTTCACGTCATACACTGACATCTGAATGTCGGCACATTCATGCTTCTTGACTGCTTAAATACTGTGCGATATACGTCCATGTGTAACCTGCAAACAGACTGAACATAAATTGCCACATCGCACAAAGTTATTTACTGTACAATATTGCAAAATCAAGTAACGAATAATAAAAGACAGATTGTTTTCTTTTTATGGCATTGAAGCGCAAGCAGAAATGTCTTTGGGTGAGAGTAAACAAAACAATTAAAACAAAAGGTATGTTATCATATTTTAAAATTCCTAGGTGTGTCTTCACTTACATATATATATATGTTGGTATGTATCATATATGAATACATGCAATCATACATATACTTGCATATACAAACATATCCACGTGACCACGTTACTGACCAGCCTATCAGATGTTGGTACACATCGCTGGTCACAATGCGCATTTGTAGTTTTAATCTTCAAATGACGCCACTCCAGTGGCTAGGCAAGAAGGCCAACATCCCCCCTTTATCGAAAGCAGGATTTTCCACATATATGTTTAACAGTCTGTGACTGTTTACTGTGAAGCCTTTTTCAAAGGAGGCACACTTACGTTCAGATGGCTCAAGCCATGATAAAACCCATCGGTTTCTGGCATTTGTACTTAATCCGAAGTCACTTTTCGTTCTAAGCATGTAAGATTTTGGTTCTATGCGTTATAAATTCGACCAAAAGAATGAAAGAATGAAAGAAAGAAAAAAAGAAAGAAAGACAGAAAGAAAAAAAGACAGTCAGTCAGATATATATATATATATATAAAACAAATAATAAATGAGTATATGCATATATACGTACAGGTATGTGCATACCTACGTCTACGACAAGAAAATAATAATAACCAGAGTACAGAAAACACACAAGCCACATAGAGAACATTTTCCTTCACCAGCTACCCCCATTTTAACACCGGCGTTTCGAAGAGTTGGGCAAGACGCATCGTTAAAATGGCTCTTCCCATGAACCGCAAATTAAATTTGTATACACAAATTAAACCTGTGCCATGGAGGAATGTAGTGGCGGACAAAAAACAAGACAGGAAAACAAACGGAAAAGGCTATGCGGTCAG
>NC_068996.1:41280912-41283792 GCF_001194135.2 Octopus bimaculoides | reverse complement strand
ATATATATAGAGAGAGAGAGAGAGAGAGAGAGATAAGCAGGCAGGCAGGTAGATAAATAGATGGAGCGATAAACACACAGATATGTTTCTTTATTGGCCACACAGGGCTGAGATACATACATACATACATACATACATACTTACATACATACATACATATTTATGTCTATTTATATAACTGTATATAAGATATTGTCCTGGGGGTAAGGCTGGTGGTATATTCTCCATATCGTGCAAACAGTGTAGCGCTCATGGCAGCGCTGGAGTGAATAAAATTTCGATGTTTTTAGGCGGTCCCAATCATGGAGATGAGTCATGCTTTGTTCATTTAGTGATTGCTCTCTGCGGACTCAACTCTGATAATGCTTTATTTGGTGTTGGAAGACTACATGGGGAGCAGTATTCTAGGTATGTCCATACAAAGGAGGAGAAAAGGATAATGATAACATATACCTCCCTGGACCGGAAACGTTTGAGAATCCAGGAGTTCACTTTGCAAGGCATATTGACTTTATTGTTGATGTGAACATCCCAGGCGAGGTTGTTGTGAACAATTGCTCTTACATCCCTGATATCATCGGCTTCTGTGAGTAGTTCCCTTGAAGGAAGAGAATATAGTCGTTTGACCAGTCATTTTAGCAAAGTATATAAGCTGAGATTTTTCTTCATTTAACCGCATAATGTTTTTGTCAATTTATTGGCTTTACAACATGTAAATCAAACTGGAGTCCAGTATGAGGTCTTCTCCGTTGAGAATCGTTTGGAGTTTGGAGTCGTCTGCGAATATTTCTATTTTACTGTGTTTAATGACTTTTGAGATATCGTTTATATAGATTATAGACAGAAGCAGGGCCGAAACAGTTCCATATGGAAACCAATGGTGACTCTTGCTTGATCTGAATCGATTCCAACCATCGATACATATCTTCTGTTCACCAGGAAATACTAATACATAATCAATGTGTAATAGTTTTAGCATGCAAATGGCATTTACGCTCGTACACACTCTCTCTCTCTCTCTCTCTCTCTCTCTCTCACACACACACACACACACACACACACACACACACACACACACACACACACACATGTTTATTATGGCATGCAATTTAGGGGGGGGGGGTTATATATTTCACCATACAATTAGTTGTTGCTTTGTGTTTTCTGTACAAATCAAACGCTTGAAATACTCTACAATACTTGAAAGGCGTTTCGAATATATGACCTTGTGTATAGGCACAAGGCCATATATTTGATCGTATCGAACGTAATTGTTTATCCGATTGTAATTTTATCGATTCGTAAGATAGAAAAGAAATGAATCGACCTCAGAGATATTTAAAATCATAATGCAACATATAACTACAAATCATTTTGACAGAAACTTCTAGCAGTTCTAATAATCTACCACCATCGTTTCAATACATTAAACCTGAGAATGTGTATCACCGATTCTAGTTCTCTATTTATCGGCTTCAGAGAGAAGAAAAGTGTAAATTAATATAAGGGTTTATGACCAGAGAACGGGAGCATCTAATTACGTCAAGAAACAGTTTGTTTTCTGTTCCTATACATCATTTAAAAAGCACACTATAAATATCATTAAAATACTTTGTTTTGTTTGGTGATACCTTTTTGTCGGTAACTCAAACTTCATTTTGTATGAAACGAGATTTTTTTTACAGTATCAAGCTTAATCCATGTTAAATAAAAGTCTACGTTATATTAATACGAAGAAAAGATTTTGCGTCAGGCAAAATGAATGACAAAGTCGTTGGTGAAGTTTCTTTTCCATTTTAGTTTATTTTGTATGCTTCTGTTGATATCGTAGCGTTGCTGTTGTAACAAAATAATGCAAGGCTTTACTGAATCTGTCACCTATCACTCGTTTAAACTTAATTTTTATTTATGTATTATAGAGGTAATGTAAGAAAAATGCATAGTGTTTTGTTTTATTCTTTTTTATATTGCTTTATGAGAAACAAAAATTCTGAATCTATTACTCGTGGAGGAGATGAACAACAAAGAAACTTCTATCTATGAAGTGTAGTAAAAGGAAGCAGAGCAGGCAAGGGTGACATGTTAGGAATTAGCTTCGCATGTACGCGGTTCCAGATTCAATTCTAGTGCGTGACACCTTTATGAGTGTCTTCTTCTATAGCTAAAATAACATTGAGAGTGGAATTTGGTAAATGGATGGTGTGTGTGATCACGGCCTATATAAGTATGTGTATACTTGTGAGTGCGTAAAAATATCTTTCGTTGATGCATCTCAGCAAAGGTCATAACGATGAGCGAGAAAACAGAAAATCTATTTTACGAACGAATTTTTTTTCCGATATTTCATCGGCATCGAGTTACAGGCAATCACTCTCTTCCCGAGAAAAGCATTGGAGGAGTGATTTGCTCTTTGAATAGCTGCAAATAAAGATACTACCATTCACAAATAGTGATAAAAAATAACGAATAATCAAGTTATCGGGAGAGCTAGTTTGAATGATCGCTTTAAAGTTTTTGATACTCTTTTATAATAATGGCACATATACACGCTTCTCTCTTTTCCTCTCCGTTTCCTTCTCTCTCTCTCTCCCCCCTCTCTCTCTTTCTTCTTCTTCTTCCTCCTCCTCATCTCTGTCTCTCTCTCTCTCGCTAACATACAATTTATATCCCTCTCTCACAAACAATGGTAATAGATCAGAGAAGATGCACCGGTGTCTTTAAAGAATTAAGCGCTGTATTACTTAAGAAGGTATGAGCTATTTTTATATATAAACGTATATGAATGCATTTGTTATTCTGCTTTTCTCTGCTTCACACTCTCTGTGTCTTTCTCTCTCTCTATCTATCTATGTATCTATCCATCTATATATCTGTATATAT
>NC_068996.1:41276931-41280280 GCF_001194135.2 Octopus bimaculoides | reverse complement strand
ATATATATATATATAGATAGATAGATAGATAGATAGATAGATAGATAGATAGATAGATAGATAGATAGATAGATATATAGATAGGTAGATAGATTGATGTATAGTACAGATGCATATGTATAGATGTATATATATATAGACGTATATGCATGGATGTATATATATTCATGTATGTATATATATATAGAGAGAGAGATTTATATGTTTATATATGTATATATATATGCGTATATATATGCGTATATATATGCGTGTGTACATGTATGTGTATATATATAGAGATAGAGATACATATACATACATATATACATAAACATACACACATATACACATACACACACGCAAACATACACACACACGCACACACACACACACACACACACACACGCACACACACGCACATATATATATATATATAGGTGCAGGTATGGGTGTGTCGTAAGAAACACATAGTCCTCACTGTGTGGTAACTTGGCATGTGTTTTCTGCTGTAGCATCAGACCAACCAAAGACTTGTGAGTGGATTCCTTACGCAGAAACTGAAAGAAACCAATTGTGCATACATATGTATATATGTAAGTGTATGTGTGTGTCTTTGTGCCTGTGTTTCTCCCTCATCACTGCTTGACAAGTGCTGTTGGTTTATTTACATCCCCATAACTTACTGGTTTGAGAAGAAGAGACTGATAGAATAAGTACCAGGCTTATCAAAGTAAAAAAAATGAACTGGGGTCGATTTTTTCGACAAAAAATTCTTCAAGGCAGTCTCTCATATTTTTGTTTGCCCACTCAGTTATATCTATCAATCTATCTTCCTGTATATATATATATATATATATATATAACACACATATATACATGTATGTATATGTGCATATTTATATCTATTATATAAAAGTCGAAGTGTTTGTGTGTGTTATTTATACATTCGAAAACTACTGCACCGATCCTAATGAGATTTGGAACACAAAATCCAAGCCTAGGTAGGAGGGTAATGCTGTATGTTTCATACAATTTCATGGACCAAAATTACTGAATAGATCCTAAAGATATTTGGAACTTAGATTCAATGCATAAGGGCGGGTATAATGCAGTATGTTTGGTTTGAAATTGAGATGGCTTAAAGGGGGCAGAACCCCCCATGAAAATCCATAAATTTTTGATGTTGAAAAAATGTCAACCATAATTAATTGACACACATCAAGAAGTATTCCCAAAGTTTCCGCTTCTCATGAGGATTCTAAAGACTCCCTAATGTGGCGGGGGGTGGGGGCTTAACTTCCTAATTTTAGTCATTTTTTTATAATTCAAAACTAGGTCAAAAGTACTGAATGGATCTTCATGAAATTTGGAAATTATATCCTATGCATAAGGACAGGTGTAATGCAGTATATGTTTGAAAGTGAGGGGGCATAAATGAGGCCATAACCCCCATGAAAATTCTTATATGTTTGCTGTTGCTGAAATTTTAACCCTAGATATTAGACACAAATTAAGTAATATTTCTAAAATTTCAACTTCTAAGGAGTTAGTAAGACCCCTTAATAAGGGCTTAACCCCCACAATTTAGTCATTTTTCCTAAGCTAAGGCGAATGTAATTGTACTCTTAGAAACTGTGGAGTCACTCGAGCATACAAGATGAGCGCTATTTGTAATTCAATGGTACAACAGTGTAAGAGTTAGCTTTGAGATATATTTAGATTGTGATTTCTGCGATGTGGTGCATAACTTGTCAACTAATGGAGGGGCATCTTTGCCCTCACTGATTCAGTTAGTTGCAAAGTGTTATTTTGAGTAAGGTTAGTTCATTGTAGACCTCCTTTGAGACTTTTTATTATCACTGGGTCACACATAGATGGTAACATTGATTTCAAGGCTTTCCCAGATAACTGACTGGTCATTCAAAGAGATTTATAGATTGCAAATTTATTCTGTCCAGCTACCTATCGGTATAATGATCATTGGTAAACTCCAGAGGCGACATTTTCATTTCCCCTTAGCCCTCACGTCACACAGTTGTTAATGTTTATTTGTGTTGGGTCGCGTCCTTCCAATTCGTAATGCATTTTATGACTGTACCCGTCACCTGTATGGTGAGGAATTCTCCATTGGCGAGTAGTAACGATTAGAGTAGGGTAGATGACTGCTTATTGTGATCATCGTCTTTGGGTTTCCTGTAGCTTTGCTCTCTTTTACAAATCCAGTGAAGTTTTATATATTCCGATTCATATATTTCCGAAATTTTAACAATAGATATAAGACCCAATTTAAAATAGATTCCCAACAATACAACTTCTCTAGTTGACTTTAAGACTCCCCAACCACCACCAAAAAATGGGGGCCTTAACTCCCATATTTTACAGCTCCGTGTGCTCCATGTGTTCCATTTTTCAGGGACAAAAGTCTTTGAATAGGTTTCATAAGATTTGGATTTTGGAATCTGGGCATAAAGATGAGTAGTAAGGGATAAATGTGTCATCATTAGAAATTTTGGTATGGCGTGTAAAGAGGGAAAAATCCTCATTAAAGTTCTTAATCTGCAATTTTGATGAAATTCGAACCATAGATATTCCAGTTCATTAGAGAAAATATAAAAGAAAAGTCTAGTTCTTCAATTCCATGAAACACGGGCAAAGCCGAGTATCTCTGCTAGTTAATGATAAATAATTATTAATCATCTCTATACTCTTATTTTCTTAGATATATACAGTTGAAAATTAAATAGGATATTTATTGCATATTGTAAAAGTTAATAAGATTTTATTATCCCTTAATGAGGTATTTACCCTTTAATTGTACACACACACACAAACACACACATGTATACATATATTGCATGGGCATGACTGATCTTGATTACTGGGGCCGCCTTAAAGCCTTGAAGCTCTACTCTCTCCAGCGCCGCCGTGAGAGGTACATCATTTGCACAATGTGGAGAATATACCGCCAGCATTGCCCAAACGACCTGAACATTAGTTTCAAGGTTCATCCAAGGCTGGGGCCACGAGCCATACGACCCCTGCCCAATTTAGAATCACAACGTATAGGTACACTGCGGCATAATTTCTTTTCCTCAACAGGCCCTGCCATGTTTAACATTGTCCCGAAACAGATAAAAGAGGAAAAGGATCCTATCAACTTTAAACGGAGTCTAGACAGCTTTCTTCAAGGAATACCAGACTGAATACAACTCACTCAATAAGAACTCACTACTTGAATAGAGCATAGACAAAATTTGACTGTAAAAAGGATTTAGATAATCCTATCAGGTGGTGCTATTAAGTTAGACATGGCCTGGACCAATCTTTGGTCGAAACATATCTAAGTTTTATATAAGTTTATATATAT
>NC_068996.1:41272834-41274390 GCF_001194135.2 Octopus bimaculoides | reverse complement strand
AACAAGTAACTGTAGAATATGTAGAGATCGACAAGAAACAATAAATCATTATTACAAATATATATAACATACAGAAAATTGCACTACTGGGTACTGCACACATTCTACGCAAAACACTTTCAATACAGTAACCATAAGAGCATCACAGCAAACCACAGCACATACCCAAGGCACACAGAGCTGCGCTCGGTAGTGAAGTGAAAGCACGTTATAAAAATAAAACTACTGAACAATAATAATAATAATAATAATAATAATGCTTTCTACTATAGGTACAAAGCATGAAATTTGGTGGGCGGGGGTGGGAGTGGACTAATCGATTATATTGAAACCAGTAGTCCACTGGTACTTAATTTAACGACCCCGGAAGGGTAAATCGCTGAGTCAACCAACAGTGTAATATAAATAAAATGTCAAGGGTTTTGGTGCGTGACTTTTAGCGTTACGCTGTATATTAACATCTGAAATAAAATCAATATAATATATGATATTAATATAAGTTATATACAATATAAAATAATATATATTAAATCATACTATAATACTATATATTATGCAGGCGCAATGGCTCAGTGGTTAGGGCAGCGGACTCGCGGTCATAGGATCGCGTTTTCGATTCCCAGACCGCGCGTTGTGTGTTTATTGAGCGAAAACACCTAAAGCTCCACGAGGCTCCGGCAGGGGGTGGTGGCGACCCCTGTTGTACTCTTTCGCCCCAACTTTCTCTCAATCTTTCTTCTTGTCTCTTGAGTAACGCTGCGATGGACTGGCGTCCCGTCCAGCTAGTGGGGAACACATACACCATAGAAACCGGGAAACCGGGCTCATGAGCCTGGCGAGGCTTTAAAAGGACACTATTAATTATTGTTAATAATACCATATTAAATATATAATAAGACATAATCACTGTTTTTGGCTGCCTTATTCTCTTTCTTTCTGTATTCCTGATCGAATCTGCGTATCACTGTCACAGTTATAATGAAAACTCCACTTCATGTAATGGAGAATAATGACATCAAGGCATGACGTTAACGGTGCCCAGTGACGGACATTTATTGCAACAGGTTCACTGCTCACCTAACAAACCGGTGCTAATGGTTACAAATTCCCGTAGGAGTTTCCTCTTAATATTGTTGTCCGAACTCCTTCGAAGGCACATAATACCATTAACGAAAAATAAATAAATAAATCTACTTATTGTCATGGGAGACGATAATAAAATAGAGAACGATGGTAACAATGATGATGATGATGATGATGATAGTAGCAGAGACATGGACGATAATATTGGGGATGGGAATGACGAAGTTCATGATGAGCCTTCGGACGGCGGGATGGGATGAGGGGTGGGGGCAGGGTTGATAGTATTTACAATCTAAACATTGGTAATGTGATTGTAGGTAATAATAGATGATTATGGTGACGATGTGAATGATGATGGTAATGATGATGATGAAGATTGTGATGAGGCTGACAATGACGGTGGTGGTAGTGATGGTGTTGGTGGCGGTGGTGGTAGTGGTGGTGGTGGTGGTAGTAGTGGTGGCGGTGGTGGT
>NC_068996.1:41270121-41272645 GCF_001194135.2 Octopus bimaculoides | reverse complement strand
GGTGATGGTGGTGGTGGTGGTGGTGGTTGTGGTGGTGGTGGTGGTAACAATGAAGATGATGGTGGAGGTGATGGTGATGATGATGGTGGTGGTGGTGATAGTGAGGTGGAGGCGGCCGCAGTGGTGGCGGTTATGATGGTGATGGTGATGATAATAAAGGAGAGAAAGAGGATAAGAAGGGCGAAAAGGATGAACAAAAGAGGTGGAGGAGGAGGAACAAAAGAAGAAGAGGAGGAGCAGGAGGAGCAGGAACAAAAGCAGAGGAGGAGGAGGAGGAGGAGGAACAAAAGAAGTGGAGGAGGATGAACAAAAGAAGAGGAGGAAGAGGAAAAAAAGAAGAGGAGGAGGAGGAACAAAAGAAGAGGAGGAAGAGGAACAAAAGAAGAAGAGAAGGAGGAACAAAAGAAGAGGAGGGGGACGAACAAAAGAAGTGGATGAGAAAGAGAAGGGCGAAGGGGGTACAGGAAGAGGAATAAAGGGATGAAGATTCTGCTACGAAAGATGATGATGATGATGATGATGATGATGATGATGATGATGATGATGATGATGATAATTAAGTCGAAGTACTGAATATGATGGGAAATTATTAGAAAAGTATTTGCAATTAACTAGCAACAAATATAATCTCCACAACCAACAAGCATCGTTCAACATAAAATGTCCAACATAAAACGTAAAGCAAATTCGAATAATACGATAAAACCAGACCAACGACCTTGAAAAAATTCTGATTTCTATCGTAGTGTTACTATTACCCCACTTCTTGTCTCCCCTTCATTGTTATTATTGTCGTTGTTGGTGTTCGTCGTTGTTCGTATTCTCCAACACATTGGTCTTTCACAGTCGGGTTGTGTGTAATTATTCCTCAGCACTTTCCCCCTGCTCAGGAGTACAACAACTTTCCTCAGCACATAAGCCATTCAAAACTTTGCAGGCATTTTTGCTCACACTATTATATTTAATATGCCTATGATCTGACGTATTGCCTCAAGATTCTTTGTAATTGTTCCGAGTGCACTGGTAAACATAGGGGATAGTTTTGCCTGGCGCTTGTATTTGCATCACCTGGCTCGCCAGATTCTGATACATGTTCACTGTTTTGGGGGAATTCAACATACCGATCAGCAGAAACAGTGATGTCTACCATGTGTGTCTTTGCGTAGAGTTGTGATATCGCAGCAATTATACTCCACACGCCTGCCTACAAATATGTTCATGTGCCACATGGGATTTCCCTCACTCATTCTGAATCATGGTCTGAGGAATTTGGTCATGCCTGTGTGTGTGTGTGTGTGTGTGTGTGTGTGTGTGTGTGTGTGTGTGTGTGTGCATACAAGCGTGCATGTGTACATGTTTATGTGTTTCAACTTGTATATTCGCGAGCGTTCTTCACACGGTGGAAGCAATATTTTCATATGAAAGAAAACTACAAGAAACTGGAGAGTAATCATTGCCGGACCACCGACCAACCACCCACCCAATCCGCGCCAAACAGAAGAAAAATCATCAAGAAAAATTGTACTTTTGCAATCACATTTAAAATACATTAATTCACACAGTCACAAATACGCAAAGACTAATTCACACGTACACTTGAAAGGACACGAATGTATAGAAATACTTTCATATGTACGTACATATATCCACTTCCACACACGAACATAAGCGAGTTTGCCCCCAAAAATCTCTTTGTGCGTATGTGAGTATGTGTACGATTCTGTATGGAAATTTATGTCTATGTTAATTATCTTAGTGTACTGATATATAGCGTTGTGTATGTACACCTGTTCAGGTGTACATACACCTGAACAGATCTGTATTACCACTCACCACATATAGTATCGATTATATGGTAACATTTGGTGTCAGATGTAAGAAGATACGAATACAGTTTATTTTACACAACAGGTGTTATCAAAAACAATCAGAGCATTGAATTCTTCTGTGAGTTAATATCGTTAACGCACATGCCATGCGCAAATATATTTGCCTGAATGTATGACAATATCTGCATTGTGTGTGTGTATGTGTGTATTTGTTGTGGATGCTTGTATAAGTTTGTGTGTGCGCGCGCACACACACACGTACACACACATGCACAAACACACATGAACACACACACACACTCTTTTACTCTTTTACTTGTTTCAGTCATTTAGCTGTGGCCATGCTGGAGCCGCCTTTAGTCGAGCAAATCTACCCGGGGACTTATTCTTTATACGCCTAGTACTTATTCTCTCTCTATCTCTTTTGCCGAAGCGCTAAGTTATGGGAGCGTGAACACACCAGCATCGGTTGTCAAGCGATGTTGGGTGGGGGGGACAAACACAGACACACAAACATATACACACACATACATATATATTTATGTACATATATACGACAGGCTTCATTCAGTTTCCGTCTACCAAATCCACTCACAAGGCTTTAGTCAGCCCGAGGCTATAGTAGAAGACACTCGCAGTGGGACTGAACCCGGAACCATGTGGTTGGTAAGCAAGCTACATACCACATAGCCACT
>NC_068996.1:41264835-41265423 GCF_001194135.2 Octopus bimaculoides | reverse complement strand
AAGGAACTTGACAAAAACACACTAAAAACCAACCAACACAATAACACACCCAACCCCAAAATACTTCCATACATCTCCACCCACAACCCCAAAAACATCGAAGCATACACCACAATCAAACAAAACCTCCCCTTACTCACCACAGACCCGAAAATGAACAATATCATCAATACACACAAAGTCCTTAAATGCAAAAGGCAACACAAATCTTTGAAAACACTATTAACCAATGCCAAACTACATACACCACCTCCACCCCCATCAGTTAAAAAATGGGCACGCCCTAATTGTGGTACCTGCCCCTACCAACTTGAAGGCTCTGAATTTACTTTCAAACGAGGAACAAAGTTTAAAATCAAAACCAATTTCACTTGTTCCTCTGGTAACCTCATTTATGTCCTCACTTGCGCAGGTTGCCAAAACTTCTATATCAGACAGATGAGCCTCCCGTTGCGTAGAAGAGTAGCTGTCCATAAGGAACAAATAAATCTCCCTCAATACCGCCAAATTCCACTCAGTGGCCACATAGACTCTTGCGCCAGAAACAAAAACCCTAAATTCATTATATTCCCTTTCTATCAATGTAAA
>NC_068996.1:41262513-41264077 GCF_001194135.2 Octopus bimaculoides | reverse complement strand
GCCTGTCCATTACCCAGAATTTTTTGTTACACATCTGTTACCTCTTCAGTGACACTTTTTGTTTCCGTGTGTGTTCTTGCTCCACTTATTCCATCCTCGAGAACAAAATTAATAAAGATAAAATAACCATCCCAAAATACAATAATATATATATATATATATATATATATTATATAATATCTTGATACTGTATGGAGTAAGATCCCCGTTGACAGGCCGCTGGTATTTATAGAGTGTTAAACAATTTCGGTATTCCAATTACGGATTCCTTCATAGAGTAACTGCTGCATTAGTTGAGTCTATGAACAGTTTGGCTGCTTGTTTCACTGGAGATAGTCAGAATGATGTGTGCGCTTCTGATGAGAACCCAATAAGGTTCGTAAATCAATTAAGGGCGTTCATCATCTTTTCAGTTTGCGAACAAATGGCTAAAATTTGCCCCGTTTATAATTATAGCATATGTTACGTATATACACACACGCGCACACACACACACACACACACACACACACACACATATATCCCGATATATGTGTCTGTTTGTAAATGTGTGCGTTTATAGATAATTATTATGCATGAATGTATATATGTTTGTATGTATATATTACTACTCAAGCAAATGAAGAACTGTGAATGAGGTTGTCTTGATAATCATAGAGAGCAGAATGTGACAGAAAGTCTTGAATTTAACATAGCAGGACTAGAACCGAAAGACAAAATTTCAGGTAAACTGCTGTACACGGGTGAATTCTTTTACGGGTGAATTCTTTTACGTGCGCGCACACACACACTTGCACACACGCACACACAGACACACACGCACACACACGCACACACAGACATATATGCATATACATATATGTGCGTGTGCTTGTTTATATATATAATATATATATATATATGTATATATATGTCCCAGACCGGGCGTTGTGAGTGTTTATTGAGCTAAAACACCTTTAAGGTCCACGAGGCTCCGGCAGGAGATGGTGGCGAACCCTGCTGTACTCTTTCACCACAACTTTCTCTCACTCTTACTTCCTGTTTCTGTTGTGCCTGAAATTCAAAGGCTCAGCCTTGTCACACTGTGTCACGCTGAATATCCCTGAGAACTACGTTAAGGGTACACGTGTCTGTGGAGTGCTCAGCCACTTGCACGTTAATTTCACGAGCAGGCTGTCCTGTTGATCGGATCAACTGGAACCCTCGACGTCGTAAGCGACAGAGTGCCAGCAACAATATATATATATATATATATATATATATATATGTATGCGACATACATGATTTTATATATTTTCATATGAATATACAGGCTCAGGCATGGCTGTGTTGTAAGAAGCCTGCTTCCAAACTACATTGTTCTTGGATCAGTCCCACTGCGACTTCCTTTGGGTAAGTGTCTTCTACTATAGATTCAGGTTGCACGAATCCACTCACAAATATTTGTGAATGAATGGTAGATGGAAACTCACAGTAGTTCACGTATATCTATCTATCTATCTATCTATCTATATCTCTCTCCCTCTCTGTCTCTCTCTGTCTCTCTCTCTCTCTCTCTCTCTCT
>NC_068996.1:41253938-41262503 GCF_001194135.2 Octopus bimaculoides | reverse complement strand
ATATATATATATATATATATATATATATATATAGGTGCAGGCGTGTAAAAGCTTGCTTCCCAACCACATGGTTCAGGATTCAGTCCCACTGCGTGGCTCCTTGATCAAGTATCTTCTACTATAGCCTCGGGCCGACCAAAGCATTGTGAGTGGATTTGGTAGACAGAATTCCTGTTGTATATATATATATATATATATATATATATATAGAGAGAGAGAGAGAGAGAGAGAGAGAGAGAGAGAGAGAGAAAGAAAGAAAGAGAGAGACAGATAGATAGATATACATGTTTGTGTGTCTTTGTGCCTGTATTTGCTGTCCACCCCTACCATTGCTTGACAACTGATGTTGGTGTATTTACGTCCCCGTAACTTAGCGGTTCGGCAAAAGAGATAGAAAGATAATAAGTACTAGGTTTACAAAGAATAAGTTGTGGGGTCGATGCATTCGACTAAAATTCTTCAATTTGGTGCCTCAAAATGGTCGCAATCTAATGTCTTGCAAAAGTAAAAGATGAAATATATATATATATATATATTTATATACACACAGAAGTTCAAAGTCTTACACATCGGTTCATGTATAATTATGAAAGGCGATTAATGTTTCTTTTTACATTTGGAAATATTTCGTTTATGTGTTAGATAAAATCCTTCACTGTGCATGTAACATATGTGAAAGCGCCAAAAGTTTGGTTAAAAGAACAATATATACATATAATGGAGAAATTGTTCAAAGTGTATAAATATACATAAATACGGTTATTTATATATATCTTAGGGCGGTGAACTGGCAGAAACTTTTGCATACCGGGCGAAATGCTTTGCGGTATTTCGTCTGCCGTTACGTTCTGAGTTCAATTTCCGCCGAGGTAGACTTTGCCTTTCATCCTTTCGGGGTCGATTAAATAAGTACCAGTTATGCACTGGGGTCGCTGTGGGCAATAAAGAAATATATATATATATATATCTTAACGTTACCATAAAAGATTCTTCGCGAAGATATGTGTTTAAACACATATATCTTCGTGAGGAATCTTTTTGACATTACATTTCATGCTATTATTTCAAAATACAGTATATATAATCGCTTATATTAAATGTCTAAATACTTGATAATATTAAGATTTTTGACACTTTATACAAAGAGCACTCATTCTAAATTTAGTATATAATATTCTCACATAATATATTTAATTAATGATATATATATGAACAATGAGCAATCATTGTCTCTATGACTTACAACAATTTTCTTCGAATATTTAACAGGAAAAATCCATATTTCCAAAGCAATTTTCAAAAGAATAATACAAAAGCAAAAATCTCGCTTTAGTATATTTTTGACTTACAAAACGCGATACAAAACTAAAAACGCAATTCTTTAAAGAAAATAACAGAAAAAAATTCAGCAAATTGTGAGATTAAGGGCTCAGCAAGTTTTATGGCCCCTGAAGATTTATAAGTAAACAGAAACTAGGCGAGTTAAAACTTAAAAAATAAAAATGTGACTTAACATACATTGTAATTTCTGCTACTTCATTGCTGTAACAAATAAAGAAGCATTTTGAATAAGATAGAGAAGAGGGCACAAAATGTTTTACGAAATTAAATTTCGACACACAACAATCGATTTTGCTAATGTCGATAAAAATTACATGTAAAATACTCAGGTATTTATAACACTACATTAATTTGTAGCCATCTGCCTACCATGCGTCAGAAATATGATGATACGCTAAGAGGAAAATTACTTTTGCAACAATTTCTGTGTTAATAAGTGCAAATTTGAAATTGAAATATAATTAGAAAACCTGTGAAACTTTATCAGTGATACGAAACAGAAAATGACAATCGATATCCATTGACACATTTCGACGTAGATTTTGTGTAGCGCAAACATACTTATTTGAATATTTGCTATTATGCTAATAAGTGAAACTTACCTTCCGATCTGGAGATTGGATCAAATATCATAACGAAAAACAATCTTGATCTTCTCATTCTACCACTACTATATGGTGTTAGTAAATGAATACGTGGCGTTGAGCTATCCTAATGAATTAATCACATATACCTGACACGAATTTGAAGCGTATGAAGCAATAAGCGGCTCAATTAAAGGTGCTAAATGTAAAAGCTGATAATGAATTCAGTAGGATCAAATATCTGACTATGGTGAAATAGTGAGAATCTTGGTACATTGTCAAGTGTAAAAATAACTTCCAACAGTCACTCGCTATGAAGAACATTCTATCTTTTTCTATACATTGACACACTCAGAAAATTATGAAGCAATCCATAATTTTAACAATTTACTTGTCATGACGTGTATGGTTGACGTGTTCAAAATATTTCCGGATAGCAATTTTTCTCACGGCAAAATGCTCCTCAAATTTTTCAGGTACCACTTGAAGTGGAAGGTGGAATGGATAGATAGATGTTGTCTACCCGTGAATTTCACGAGACTGATGTAAAAAGCGTTACTAAATAGGCGCAGGAGTGGCTGTGTGGTAAGAAGTTTTCTCTCCAACTACATGGTTCCGGGTTCAGTCCCACTGCGTGGCACCTTGGCAGAGTGTCGTCTACTATAGTTTTAGGCTGACCAAAGTCTTGTGAGTGGATTTGGTTGACGAAAATTGAAAGAAGCCCGTCATATATCTATATGTATGTGTGTGTGTGTATTTTTTATTTGTGTGTTTGTCCCCCACCATCGCTTGACAACCGATGGTGGTGTGTTTACGTCCCCGTAACTTAGTGGTTCGGCCAAAGCGACCGATAGAATAAGTACTAGGCTTCCAAAGAATAAGTCCTGAGGTCAATTTCTTCGACTAAAGGCGGTGCTCTATCATGGCCGCAGTCAAATGACTGAAACAAGCAAAATAATTTTTAAGAACTAAAAGATAGGACTAATCCCATATGAGAACAATTTGTTCTTCTTTGTTATAAGTAAACATTCGTAACAGTCATACAAACTGGTCAAATTTACATATTTCTCTATAGATTGAAAAAAAAAGTCGATTAACAATCATAATCGTCTTTCGACCCTTATTGGATCGAACGGATTGGCAAGCAGCCACTTGGTTTTTCTTCTACTTTTTAGTCTTCCCATTCGTATTCTTCATCTTCTCCCTCACGATTATCGGAATTTAAAACATAATTTCGGAAAATTTCATAAGATAAACTTAAAGGAATCCCAACATGGTGTTGTAAAGCGTTCTTTTACCACAGCTGTATCTGTCTTTTGACGACAGCTGTCGCTCTGAGAGATATTGTTATATTCCAAAGTCATCGATAGAATGTTTCTATCTGGCACTGTATGACCCCCCAGTCGTACTGTGTTATTATCCTCAAAAGGTTGGATCCTTATAACGTCCTCTCAGTATCACAATATAATTACTAAATCTGGAAAGACATGACTATCAACAGAGACACGACTATCAAGACAGAGACACGTACTCTCGACCTTTCGACCTTCTTTGTCGACCGGCTACTGGTCTATTTATAATGGCTGTTTACTACCATTTTTTACCGGGAAGGGTGTACAGTTTCACTATACAACATCTCCCCTTTTAATTTTTTTTATTAATAATCAATTTTTATTCACCTTTCTTTTTTTTTTATATGTATATATACTCAATATCATTTCTTCTTAGGATCTCTTTTAAGAAAGTCAGTGTTCTTCTTTTCCTTGTTCGTGTAGTTTCGATTTCTTGTAACGGTGTTAGAACCTGAAAAGTGTCATATTGCCAATCCATCTGTATTTCTACTCTTGTTGGTTCCTTTTCTATGACTCTTTCCTTAAGCTGATTTTTATGTCTCCTTTCCATTCCATTTCTGCTTCTTACACCATACATCATTATTCATGTGTATGTTACAGTTTCTCATTCTTCCTAGTATTGCTTAGCATTCTTGTACATCCTTACATATACCTTATCACCGATTCTAAAGAATGTTGGCATGTCTTGACTAGCACGTATTTTTTCTTCATTCAAAACAGTTTATCCAATACTGACTTCACCTTTCTGACAAACATTAATCCTGCTGGTGAACTTCCTTCTGGCGCATTTGGGTTTGGTGTTACCCTGTATACTCTTAAGAATTGTTGGATCGCGACCTCGCTCGTTGCTTCCTTATTACATTTCTTTAAAGCTCTCTCAAAAGCGTCCACGAATCATTCGGCCCTTCCATTAGATCTAGAGTGATACGTTACTTTAGTTTTATGTTCTAAAGAGAACATCTCGCAAAATCTTTTAAACCCACAGAATACAAACTGTGTTCCGTTATCAGAGACAATTATATCCAGTACAGCAAATTTTGCGAACAGTTCGTATAAGAAGTTTATTACCGTATTTGAGTTTGGTCGTTTACACCTCGCGACCCCAGGCCATTTTGTGTAGCTGTCCACTTCTATTAAGTAATAATATCCATTTACTGGGCCTGCAAAATTGATATGTAATTGGGACAGCAGTATTTTCACTTCCGGCCAAGGTTCACATTTTGCAGTCGGTAGTTTCGCTACCATTGCACATTCTCCGCAGCCTCTTACCAGGTTTTCAACTTCCTTCTACATGCTTGGCCAGTATATGAAAATTCGTATCAACGCTTTCATTCTAGAGTTGCCTGGGTGTCCCACATGGAACTCTTTTAGCATTCTCTTCTGTAATGTCTGTGGTATGACCACCCTCTAAGCATACATCAGAACACCATGACATATAGAGTACACGTTCACGTCTTGGTGGTTCTTTGCATCAGACTTTTCTTTATTTCTTTTTGTCGACCACAGTTTTCTTTTTGTCTCATTAATAAATTTGTCATTTCTCGCATTTCTTTTTATTTCTTCCAAAGTTACTGGTAGTTCATACATGATGTTCCACATTACTTTCTTTGTTCCTCCTTCCGCTCTTAGTACCGCTATTCCGGTGTCCTCCAGTGGTTCGTTATTACTCGGAATTAGTCTAGCTAGACCATCGGCATGCCCCAACGTTTTTGAAGGCAGATATTCCATTCTGTAATCGTAGTTTAATAGAATGGTGCCCCATCGCTGCAGTCTGTTTGCCGTATGTGTCGAGATTCCTTTCTTGGATCTGTATATCGTTATTAGAGGTCTATGGTCCGCTTGCAAACAAAAATATCTGCCGTGAATGAACCTGGTTGTCGGTGCAATAATCAACAACCGATGGTAAATAGACCCGAAAAGAACCATTAGAGTAGAATTGTTAGGGTTTAATAAAGAAATAGCGTTACGAGAATCAAGGACAGAGGGAGACCTAGTTACGAAAGTAGAAGAAGCACTTAGAAGAGGTATAGCAACCGACATGCCGGCGGGGAGATTGGCTCTTTATCAAAGCCAAGCATGAAGGTTGCGTTGTAAGAGATAGGGTGCATGTTCTAAGACGCAAGGGGATTAAAGCCGTTCGACGGGTTCGAATGACAACAAAGTCACAATCCGGTCCCACAATCATGGGACTGGCTCATGCTATTCGAATCCATGCAGATGTGTGCGGCATTTCAGAATCAATTTGTTGTACGGAAAGTGTGGTGGGTCGGAGACGGAGGTGGATTTTACCCCCTACTTCGATGGGCTACTAACCTTTCAACCAGAGATGCAGAAGAGTCCTCGAAATTCCGATAACAGCCGAATACACAAGGAGTGCGATGACTAGTTGTACAAGGGAGAAGTCTCCGGGGTTGGATGGTCTGCCTTTCGAGCTTTATTTTCATATGTCAAACTTGTTCGGTAATCTTTTAGCTGATATCTACCGCAACTGACAACAGAACAGGAGAATCCCCTGCGCCGGTGCTGTGAGCCGCGGCGTGGTTTTGCTGCTGAGAAAGGATACGGACAAGGGACACCAAAGAGATATTATTAGGCTCTTAATTCGGATTATAAAACTTTTGGTTAAGGTGCTAGCCAAGAGGTTGGCGCTTGTTCTCAATAAACTAGTCGGTAACGCGCATACATACATATATGCATACACCCATACATGTATGTATGTATATATGTAGTTGCTTATGTATCATATGCAATGATTACACACTGTCAATAGGCCAGTTGTAGCAGTGCTTCTCCTGAGAAATCTTCTACGGACTAATTGTGTTTTAACACATTAATTGAAAAAAGCAAACGTTCGTCCTATCAGCGAACAGCAAGAGAATCATATGCATTTCTGCCTTTGGAGATTTTCAGTGGCGGGTATTTGCAAGCATATACTTGCTCAGACGAAACGCTTTCGTCCACTATAGTATTTATTTTGTTTTTAACATACCAAGTCCATAAGAGATTTTATCTCATGACAAATTGTTGAGTAAGTGGCCTATCAGTGTATGTAATATCAGTATGATATATAAATGGTTATTTTGCTTCAATACCGTATCACTTACATCACAAAAGGAAAAGAAAACATATATTCAATCCAAAAATAAAAGTATTTAAAAACAACTATCAACTAGAATAGGGTTGGGAGATTACACTTTTCTCAAAGTAGATGCCCGCAGCTTCCGCTACGGCCTCAAGATGGCTTCAAGTAGTCTTCCCTATGTTCTCGGAAAAATCTTCAAACACCTCTTTGATCTTGGTCACCAGTTCGGCATTGGTGCTGCAGGTCGAGAGGTTCATGTTTTTCTCAACTGGGCTCCTCCCAGAGTTATCCACTCGATTAAAATTGGAACAATTAGAAGGCCAAAAATTGGGGCTGGTGAAGTTGTAAAAATTCTCCGACAAGCCCTTCTTTCTCTTTCCAGGTATAACAGGAAACCAAATCCTGCTGCCACTATGTGGCAGCCTTCCTGCAGTAAACCTCTCCGGCCAGTAGCTTCCCATAGACGCGTGAAATTGAGCCAAAGACTGTTCAAATATGAGAGGTAGTATGAGATCACCATCTCTAGAAACCCATCTAAAGACTATGACAGTTTAGGGAAAGCAGGTTTCCACGGTAAGTGGGTTGCTCTATGGACTGGAGGCAAGTCACCTGTTGCTCTGGAAGTTATACAACTGATCCTGACAGAATATCTTTTTGGTTGAGAACCCGATCATCCCCGGCTGAAGAGGATGCCTAACTTTGTTCAGGAGCTTCATTGCCTTCGTCAAGCGGTTCTTCTCGGCCTTGGCTCTCTGAATTGTCCCTTGTGCATCATATAGGTGTAATAGCGTAAGTATTCCTTCAGTGGTAACTTCATGGTGGCGACTTCAACACCCATCTCTTGCGCCAATGCCACTACTACTCGGATCTTCCATCAAGTTGTTCTAAAGTTGATGGATGAACTCCGACGCGACAACGATTCTACGGTTTCCATTACAGCGGTCCATGTTAAGTCTTACACCCTTTACAGAGTGCTCGCGGAGTATTGAGCAGCAGTCATGGTACAGCTAACTCATTACCGATATTCAGATGTGTTCTAGTTCTTCATGTCAGCTAACTTTTTCTCAACAACTAGTTTAATACTTATGCTGCTCAACGCCGTTGACTGTTCGGATAATCATCAAGGTTTTCTTATAAAAAACAAAGCAGACATAAAATCAGTCTACACACACACACACACACACACACACACACACACACACACACACACATACACACACACACAAACATACATACATGCATGCACGCATGCATGCATGTATAAATACATACATACTTACATACATATATACTTACATATATATATACATACATACATATATATATATACATACATACTTACATACATACATACATACTTACAAACATACATACTTACGTACATGCATACATACATGCATACATTCATACATACATACATACATGCATGCATACATACATACATGCATACATACATACATACATACATACATGCATACATACATACATACATTCATACATACATACATACATACATACATGCATACATACATGCATACATACATACATACATGCATACATACATACATACATACGTGTGAGTGCGTGCGCGCGTATATATGTATATTCTTTTATACTTTTACTTGTTCCAGTCATTAGACTGCGGCCATGATGGGGCACTTCCGTGAATTTTAAGTCCAATGAATCGACCCCAGCACTTATTTCTTTAAGGCCGGTACTGATTCTATCGGTCTCTTTGGCCGAACTGCTAGGTTAGGAGGACACAAAATACCAATACTGGTTGTCAGGCAGTGGTGGTGGGGGACAAACACAGACACAAAGCAACACACACATAGATATACATGCATATACGTATATATATATATATATATATATTATTATATGTATTTATTTTCTCTAATTTAATAATTAACTCCGACAAAATAAATTGGTTAATAGATACCAGTGTAGCAAAGATCACAAAATGACTGTGGTGTAACTCCTGTTTATGAGATAGAAACCCCTTGTTATTTTGGGTACATGAGTAAATATACAAATTTAGTAAATGGAGTACAACGCATGTGTTAAATGAATTCTTTTATTTCCAACATATGTTTCGAAGATTACAAATTGTACTCCATTTACAAACGGAAGGTACAATTTGTAATCTTCGAAACATATGTTGGAAATAAAAGAATTCATTTAACATATGCGTTTTACTCCATTT
>NC_068996.1:41252921-41253657 GCF_001194135.2 Octopus bimaculoides | reverse complement strand
TATATATAAACACACACACATATACATATATATATATATATAAACACACACACATATACATATATATATATATATAAACACACACACATATACATATATATACGCACACACACAGAGATAGATAGATAGATAGATAGATAGATAGATAGATAGATAGATAGATAGATAGATAGACAGGCAGGCAGGCAATCAGACAGACACAGAGATAGATTCTTTTCTTACGCACTTAACCCTAAACTACCTATCCCGTACCTATCTATCTATCTATCTATATATATATATGTGTGTGTGTGTGTGTGTATGTGTGTGTGTGTGTATCTACCTGTCTATCTATCCATCTATCCGTCTGTCTATTTATCTGTCTATTTCAGTATAGTTGTCCATTTATACTCCATATTTCACAGAGTTCTTTTTTCAAACTAACACTCACTCAATTCTCTTTTTCTTGTTCTGATGTCTCACGAAACTTTCTGTATTCGTAGTTCATGTCCTCTCAGGATTTGTTACTGAGAACCATAAATGCTTTACTTTTCGATATTCAATGACCTCCTCAATTTTTCGAAACCACCATGCTCCTTAACTCTTATAACTTTCCGCTATGTTTCTCTCACGTATCCACTCACTCTCCCTCTTTGTGTATTTTCGGTATTTGTCTCGTATTTTTTCTTTCAATATTAAATATCTCTCTCTTTCTCTCTCTCCCCTCTCTCTCTCTCTCTCTCTCTCTCTCTCTCTC
>NC_068996.1:41249806-41251995 GCF_001194135.2 Octopus bimaculoides | reverse complement strand
TAGCAGCAGTAGTAGTAGTAGTAGTAGCAGTAGCAGCAGCAGCAGCAGCAGCAGTAGTAGTAGTAGTAGAAGTAGTAGTAGTAGTAGTAGTAGTAGTAGTTATAGTAGCAGCAACAATAGCAGCAGTTGTAGTAGATGTTTTTGCTGATGTTATGTTACTGTTATTAATATTGTTGTTTTTAGCATTATCATTCTTGCTTATATTTTTTCTTAAACAGGAGGATGTTTCGTTGTTTCCTGTCATTGTATACACACACACACACACACACACACACACACACACACACACACACATATATATATATATATATATATATATATCCTATTTATATACTTGACTTCTGATCATGGTTTTCTTTCTTATTCATACTTAAATCTTTTTCATCCATTTTTTTCCTTTTTCTTTTTCTTTGGATTTTACTTTCTTGTTGTTAATGGCTGATCTTGATTTTGTTCTTGTTTATTGTTGAGGAATATGTCATTTATTGTTATTATTGCTACTGCTAATGCTATGTTTGTTTGGTAGGTGATGTGGGTGGTTTATCTTGTTTATTGTTAACATCGTTATTGTCATTATAGTGATTTTCTTCCAAATGTTATACTGAAAGGGAGAAATAATCAAACCAAACAAAATAAAATATACAAAAATGAAAAATAATTAGTAAGCGTATACACAGTAGCGCCCACATACACCTACGCACACCAATTCAAACACACATACACATATATAATTATCTACATACATATAACTATATATAGTATTATATATGTGCATATATATATTATATATATGTGTGTATATATATTATATATATGTATGTATATATATTATATATGTATATCAGTGTGCATATGTATGCATGGACATACAATGCCATTAAACACATATACATGTAAACTTACATATGTAAGCATGTATATATGTATATATATATATATATATATATATATTGTATTATATTATATTATATTATATATACATATACATATATCTTCATATAAGATTTGTAATGCATTGATCTATAATGTTCTCATGAAAAGAGAGCAAAACCTTTTTGGAAACAAGTAATATTGTACAAAATAAAATGAATATAAATAAAATTTATATTTCCGCATTTTCCATGATCTTTTAGAATAGAATAAAGTACTCCATATCTAATAAGTACCATTGTTTACAAGTTGAAGCCAATTTTCGAATTATAAAATCTTCCATTGAGCAATCGTCATCGTTGTTCTCGTCACCGCGATCATCATCTTCATCATCATTATCATTGTCATCATCATCATGGTGAGATCTTCCGCATGATTACAATCACCATATTATTATTATTAATATTATTATTATTATTATTATTATTATTATTATTATTATTATTATTATCATTATTATTATTATTATTATTATTATTATTATTATTATTATTAATATTATTATTATTATTAGTAGTAGTAGTAGTAGTAGTAGTAGTAGTAGTAGTAGTAGTAGTAGTAGTAGTAGTAGTAGTAGTAGCAGTAGTAGTAGTAGTAGCAGCAGCAGCAGCAGTAGTTGTAGTAGCGGTAGTAGTAGTAGTTTTAGTCGGAGGAAGGGGAGGAGTATTACCATTATTATCATTATTATCGTTATTATTATCATCATTACCATTATCATCATCATCATTTAATAATAAAATGACGTTTTTAGTGTTCCATCTTTTTCTTTTTCTTTTTCTACTTCTATTTAATATTGTCTTATTATTGATATTGCTGTTATTAATACAACTACAATATTCATTATTAATGTTGTTACTGCTGTTGTTGTTGATGTTGTTGTTGATGATGATGATGATGATGATGATGATGATGATGATGATGATGATGATGATGATGATGATGATGATGAGGACGACGATGATGGTGTTATTGTGTTATGAAATTATTACAGAATTGTCTTCCACGGTTTTCATCTGTATTTTTATTATTACTACAGCCATTAATATTTGTCTTTATTTGAGGAATTCTTCAAATTTGTTTAAGGGGTAACAAATATATAAGTAAATAAATAAATAAATAATACCGAACTAATAAATCCATTTCTCTTTTGTCTTTTGTTTTACTATGTATTTATTTTTGATATATTGACTTTTTAAAGCATTTATTTGAATCATTTTTGTATTGTTCAGATTTTAATTTATATTTTGTTAAGTTTATTT
>NC_068996.1:41247135-41249456 GCF_001194135.2 Octopus bimaculoides | reverse complement strand
TATATATATATATATATATATATATATATATGCTTACATATATATATATATACATTTATATACACACACACATACATATGTGTGTTTGTGTGTGTTTGTGTGTATTTGTGTGTGTGTGTGTGTGTACATACACATACATTTTTTAAAGGCGCACACACAAACATATTAACCAGAAATAATATAAGAAAATTTAGAAACAAAGCGAAAACAAGGTACGAGAACTCATAAAGAATATTTAAATAATAATAAGAATAATAATAATAATAATAATAATAATAATAATAATAATAATAATAATAATAATAATAATAATAATAAGAATAATAATAATAATAATAATAATAATAATAATAATAATGGTAATAATAGACGATAAAAAAGAGAAAATACATATTTATAAATCATAAATAAAGATCAGCCAATCCACTTTTATTGTAAAATCTAATGTATCTTACATTTTCGGAGACAACAAGAGAAAAATCTATTCAACAACAGTATTAATAGGAATTTGAGAGATGTTTACCAAACCGTCAAATGGAAGTTATGTGAATCAAAGTTAAGTAGGCATTTTGTTTTATTTATTGTATTTTTTTTTTATTTGAAAAGTACAATATCCTATCTTTTAAAATTTTCTCCGAATAACAAAATATCATACAAAAATACTAGTAAGATAAGAAAAGTTACGAGAAATGTACGAAGGAATTTTTGAACAACAATAACAACAAAATCAAATGCCAATAAAAGTAATAAAAAAATTATCAAAAACAATATAGAACAACAAAAATGCAAAAGGTACAAACAGTATTAAAATAACGAAAATATAATAAATGTATGGAAATTTATTGAAAATTTTAAGTGATGTTAAAAATTGCCGTTCATGTAATAAAAAGAGTTTTTAAATGCATGTATAAACTCACTTTTGTGCATTTGTGTGTATGTGTGTGTGCGTGCATGTGTGTGTATATACATGCATACAGATCCATATATATGCATATATATGTATATACATATATATATATATGTATATATATGTGAGTATGTATATATATATATTTTTTTTTTATTTATGTGTTTCAGCCAAGTGACTGCGGTCATGCTGGTGCACCACATGCATATATATATATATATATATATATGTGTGTGCGTATATATATATATATATATATATATATATATATAGACTCATTTATAAATATATATATATACATATGTAATAGGAACACACACATATATAAATATATCCATATATACATACGTTCATAGACAAGGATTGACCGACGGGTTAAGTTGTTTGATGACAACAAAGTCCCCAGTTGGAAGCCACTGCACCCACTCAAGACTGAGAGCATTCTATAGCCTCTAGTCAACTCAAATACACATCCAGAGTGAAACTGGATAGTCGAAAACTGTAATTTAGATAACGCATGATTTGGTCGCCACAGAGTCATACTGATTCTGGATGAGAATTACATAAACGTTATTCTGTCTGCTATATCAGCCACTTAACTGTAAATTCAGGCGTAGCTTATTCACTTGAACGTAGAATTGGATCTACTGCGTCGAACGACGGAGATCTGCTACCGCTACATATATAAACAGAAGAAAAAAAAACTGAAGAAAACAATTAGCTGGATTGCATCTGCAATTCAGTGGTTCGACCTAAATTACATGGTGTATGAATTTAACCTGAGAATTACTGATACAGCTATGTGTATGAATCCCTCGGGTAAAATATAGTTCGCATATCTTTTGTTGAAATGACCTTTCGTTTATGAAACTAAGCCCCAAGCCGTCAGATGTGCCTTTATCCATCTTTCCTCAAGCACGTTCCTTCGTTTCTTTGTATTTTCCTCTAGTGATGGAGCCCTATGGACATCATCATCATATACAGAGAGTATGGGGCATTTTAAACCAAACCGAACTCTGCACCCTCCAACATACATACATGTTGCTGGCACTCCGTCGCTTACGATGTCGTGGGTTCCAGTTGATCCGATCAACGGAAAAGCCTGCTCGTGAAATTAACGTGCAAGTGGCTGAGCACTCCACGGACACGTGTACCCTTAACGTAGTTCTCGGGGATATTCAGCGTGACACGGTGTGACAAGGCTGACTCTTTGAATTACAGGTACATCAGAAACAGAAAGAAAGAGTGAGAGAACGTTGTGGTGAAAGAGTACAGCAGGGTTTGCCACCATCCCCTGCCGGAACCTCGTGGGGCTTTAGGTGTTTTTGCTCAATAAATACTCACAACGCCCGGTCTGGGAATCGAAACTGCGATCCTATGACCGCGAGCCCGCTGCCCTAACTACTGGGCCATT
>NC_068996.1:41236276-41238583 GCF_001194135.2 Octopus bimaculoides | reverse complement strand
TTTAAATTTTAGGCTTTTTTATATTTTAGACTTTACAATATTCATGCTTAATTACGCATAAAATTTTTATACACATTTATATTCACATGTATTTTTATCTACATTCATATTTTTATACACATTTATATTTATATTTCGTATATTTATATTTTAAATTTTAAATTTATTATATTACCATGTCATATTGGATATATATCTTTAGAAATATTAAATATTGATTTCCTGAGAATATTATTGATAAGTTTATGAATTTATTAATAATATAAAAACACACACATATATATATATATTTATTTGCTCAAATAGATCACTCAATATAAGTTCAGTTACATATTCTTTTAGAATATTACTTATAAAAGTTATATATATATATATATGCGTACATACATACATACATACATACACGAAGAGAGAGAGATGGAGGGAGGGAGGTTTACATATACACATTCATACAGATACATTCGGCCACAGGTATAGTTATATAACACACAACTGCTTCACTCTGTACGTTTTATATATGGTAAATGCGAAAGAGCTCCATAAACAATTCATAAGTAAATTTAATCAGTTTGAGCGCTGACAACATCTTTTTGGAAAATGCAATGCAAACGAAGGTAGCACGAATATTCGACGCAATTTAGGATTATATAAATCACCTCTTTACTCCGGATTAAAAACAATTACGTCACCATGTATGAGTTAAAAGGCCTCTGTCATAAGCCAGGCTACAAAAAACGGAAATGCGATAATAATTTGCTATACATATATCATATGACAGCGCGTATTGTCGCTTCAAAAGTAACATGAGGGAATGCAAAAACATATCGAACACGCAAGAATATTGACATAGTATTGCTGTGTGCCTCTGAACGCTGTATAAGCATGAGGAATATTGGCGTAAGTGAAGTATAATTATTCAAAATTGAAACAGCACTTAATATGGATAAGTCGCACGCATGTTTTCCATTTGACACAAAAGGGTTTATTTAGCAATGCGCAAAAAATTGATAAGCGTTATAACACAGAAGCTTGCTTCCCAACCGCATGGTCCCAGGTTCAATCCTGCTGAGTGGCACCCTGGGCAAGTGTCTTCTACTATAGCCGCGGACCATCCAAAACCTTGTGAGTGGATTTGTTTGACGGAAGCTGAAAGAAGCTCGTTGTATATATATATATATATATATGCATATATCCATGTTTGTGTGTCTTTGTGTCAGTGTTTGTTCCCCCTCCACTGCTTGACAACGGGTGCTGGTGTGTTTACGTTCCCGTAACTTAGCGATTCGGTAAAATAGACCGATGGGATAAGTACCAGGCTTTTAAAAAAATTCGACTTTAATCCATAATGGCATTCTCTCTCGTTTAATACAGACCGTCCATTTAGCTGTGAACTGTGTTAATTGAATAATAGAAAATAATTTTTTTTTCTTAAGAGGAGACAAACGTATACGACTTGATCGGAAAATTCTGCATAAAAATTTTCAATTTTTAACCCTATGACCTCTCGTGGCCTGTTTGTTCTAGAAGTCAGGAAAGTATATATATATATATATATATATATATATATATATATGGAACAAAGACACAATAGAGGACATTAAAACGTTCGGACAGATAGACGATACAAGGCGGACATGAGAAACAATTAGAAGGGCAAGCAAGAAAAAGACAAGCCATTCTTGGCTTTCTTTCATTAGTCAAATCCCAGAAGTCACGACCATTTCAGACAGTTACACTTGAGATGGTTTGATCTGGTTGTCCCCCAAAAAGTCTAAGCTAAGAGAATTAGACCCCTTTATAAGAAAGCTAGCGAATGTGTACGGCAACAAAGACGGAACAAAACAGACAAACAAAAAAAACGGAGAATATGGTACACAATTATGAATACAACAACAAGAAATAACAACAGGCGTCTTTCGACTGAGAACGAATCAAATTGAGCTGATGTGTATGAAGTAAAAGCCTAAAGGCAGGAACATGGGAGATGGACATAAGACGCGTTGACGGTCGGCAGTCAGGTCAAGAAAGAAAGATCATGGCTGGCTGGACACTGGTCACGTGGAAGGAGGAGAAATGGATAGGGGACAGCGGGATTGGAGGATTAGGAAAAATATCAGAGGCAAAGGGAGATATGCGAGTAGGAAATAGTGGGAGTTAAAGAAAGAGAGGGCCAAGAAATGTGAGAGAGGGGGGAGAGATAGAAAAGAAAAAAATGAGAGGGGAAATAAAAGATAAAATAAGAGTCGTACAAAATTTAGATACATACCTACTATAAGGTGAACACAAGCGTGTAAGTACGTCACTATA
>NC_068996.1:41235049-41236189 GCF_001194135.2 Octopus bimaculoides | reverse complement strand
AATAGCACAAAAACGCAATAGAGGGCATTAAAATGTTCAGACAGATAGACGACACATATATGCTTACTTGTTTCAGTCATTTAACTGGAGCCATGCTGGAGCACCGCCTTTAGATAAACAAATCGATCCCCGGGACTTATTCTTTGTAAGCCCAGTACTTATTCTATCGGTCTCTTTTGCCGAACCGCTATGTTTCGGGGACGTAAGCACACCAACATCGGTTGTCAAGCGATGGTGAGGGGATGGGGGACAAACACACACACAAACATACATACAAACATATATATATATGTACAACGGGCTTCTTTTAGCTTCCGTTTATCAAATCTACTCACAAGGCCTTGGTCGGCCCGAGGATATTATAGAAGACACTTGCCCAGGGTGCAACGCAGTGGGACTGAACCCGGAACCATATGGTTGGTAAGCAAGTTACTTACTACAAAGCCACTCCTGCGCCAGTACATTCATATATATATATATATATATATATATATATATATATATATATATATATATATATATATACATGCCCCACAATGGACGCAATGTAATGACTTAAACAAGTAAAAGATAAAAGAGATGACAAAGAAAACGAATGATTATCTTATGAACTTCATTAGTTTACAGCTGTTTCTTCTATTTGTTCTGGTGATTTATAGTTAAGTGTCCGAGTAACACCTTACAGTTTCATAAGACCCTCTGTTAGCCAATTTCGATTTATATGCCGTATAAACAACCAGGATCGCGATATTCCTCCTGAACAGGACCTCAGCCCATTGCAGGGTTCTGTGCCAGCTATTTTTCAAGTGATGCGTAAGTCAATTATATCGACTGTCATTACTTGACTGGTTCATTATTTTATCGTTCCAGAAGGGATGGCTGAGGCAGGATTTGAACTCAGAATATAAAGAGCCTGATTACATGCCGCTAATCATTTTCTCCGACGTACTAACTATTCTGCCAGCCTTTATACACGCACGCACGCATGCATGCATGCACGCACGAACGCACGCACGCACATACACACACACACACGCACACGCACACACATACATATATACAAATAGAAAGAATAAAATACGTACATACATATGCACACACACACACATACACACACATTGATATATATATATATATATA
>NC_068996.1:41231731-41234433 GCF_001194135.2 Octopus bimaculoides | reverse complement strand
ATATATATATATATATATATATATATACACACGCACACACCACACAAATATAAAAGAAGAGAATCACTGAAACGCATATATTTTCTGGAAACAATCTGTATTTACTGACTTTAAAACAATACCGAAGGTAACAGCTGCTATACCTCGTCAATAGCAACGTATGATATTCATGTGCATAAGTAGTGGTAAGTATTGCAGTAACGTTAGAAGAATGTGTAGTATAAGTTACTTTAATGGTTGCCTAATAACTGTCATAGCGCCGTTTGTGGTACTGGTTTCATTACCTGCGCAAGAGAAACCACTAAAGAGAGCTCTTTAAGTATGGTTTCGATGCAAAGAGAAGGAGAGAGAGAGAGAAAGAGAGAGATAGAATGAAAGTTTGGCCGTTCACCAAATAGTTGCATAATAGACTAGCACAAATTACTTACGTAAATAGAAATAAATGTGCTCAGCTGGAAACGCATTCATGATGCGAAATGATTAAACAAATAATGACATTTGAATGTTCATCTAAGGCAGTGGTTCTCAACCAGCGTCATGTAATCCCTGGGACTCCATTTAAGGCTTTTGTGGGGTTCACACTAGCAAAACAGTAAATCCACAGTGGTATTTTAAAGGAGCATGAAAAAATGTTGCCGTAGATGTATTTATTGCATGAAACAGTTTTCTTTATGTGACGTTTTACACAATTCAACAAGTTTTCGGATGCTGAAACTTGTTTGCTTAGAGAGTGACATTGCAAACCTATACAGGTGAATTCGATGAAAAATAAAATAAGAATTTTGAAAGAAGTTTCTATAAAACTAGTTTGTAAACATCGAATGGCTATAGGAGTACACCAGAATAAAATAGTAATCAAAGTGGTTCATAGATTAAAAAAAAAAAATGGTTCAGAACCTCTGCTTTAGATGTATGTATTGGTATGTATTGCAAGAAACAGCGAGGTTCCTTTCTCTAACATTGTACATAGTTCAACCTACACAAGTTAATGTGTGAAAAAGCAAAATAGGAATTCTGAAAGAAATTTCTATAAAACTAGTTTATAAACATAAAACGGTAATGGGGGTCCATCAGAATAGAATACTAATTAAAAGGGTTCATAAAGAAATTTTCCTTGATGAGTCATACTGACTCATAAGGGCTTGTTTCAGGGTTTCTATGGCTTATATAGTCCCCATCTGGACGGGATGCTAGTTTGTCGCAGGATTACTCATTTTCTCCAGCTGAGTAGACTAGAGTAACATGGAATGAAGGGTTTTGCTCAAGGACACAACACACCACCTGGTCCAGGAAACTAAACCACAATCTTACGATCATGAGTCCGATACCCTAACCACTAAGACACGCGCCTCCACAAAGGGGTCGATAGGTAAAAAATGGTTGAGACCCACTGATCTAAAGAATTCTGTACAGATTAAATAATGGAAGTGGATTGGTAAAATCTTTAGTATCATAAAAAATGGATTGTCATATTTATTTTGGGCTCTTTTTGTTATAAATTCAAATCAACCCGATGTCAATTTTGTTTGTTATTTATTCAATAAAATTTTTAAAAACCCACAAGTCAAACACACTATTTGATATACTCAGCTATATCTTATCACTGAAATTGAAACCTTATGAATATGGTAGAAATTAAAGATGTGCTGTCAAATGTTGTTAATATATTACTTTGCTTCAAACAAAAAATTATTGCTTTTATAAAAAACTTCACGATGAAAATATCAAATGTAATGAGTGTGATGATGACTATGTAGAGCAGATGGGACCAGCTATGAAAGCAGGAATGATTGATCCTCAATAACAATTCGAGATATCTACATCATATTCTGGCACAAAGCCAGCGAATTCAGGGAGGGGGTAAGGCGATTACATCGACCCCAGTGCTCAACTGGTACTTACTTTATCAATCCCGAAGGGATGAAAAGCAAGATCATTTCCGGTGGAATTTGAAACCGGAACGTAAAGATGGACGAAATGCTACGAAGCATTTTGCACGGCGGGCTAGCTAACGATTCTGTTATCTTAACGCCTTATGCACGCATAAATGTCACATGTATGTGTGTGTGCGCGCGCACACAAAAACACACATATATATAATAAATGAAAGATGTATAGAAATTAACAAACGACATAACATATACTGAATGTGAAAACAAACGGGCGACAAACAGAAGGTCCGTAGTTCCTCATCAATTATCGACCAATTATCGACCAATACTTCTTCGCCTAAAGGTAGTCGTATTCCATCATCGCCGCAGTCAGATAACTGAAAAAAATCTTGGATTTTCCTGTCTCTTGTTTCTGAAGTAGAAATTTATTTGAAACGTAAAACACTCTTTCTTTCCTTCCCTGAGCGTCTTATTAATATTTTGCATGTACCACGTCTCGTGTTGTTGTTTTTTTTTCGTTTTATTATTATTATTATTATTATTATTATTATTATTATTATTATTATTATTATTATTATTATTATTATTATTATTATATACTTGGAAATGGATGCGAGGCGTTTGATCTTATAATGATATAAATAATATATATATGCATATATGCATACATATATGTACATACCTACATATATATGTATATATACATGCATTCACGTTTTTTTAAAGTCCTGTATCCATATATGCATGTATATATACATATATATGTAGGTATGTACATATATGTATATATATGCATATATGTATATATAT
>NC_068996.1:41228803-41231005 GCF_001194135.2 Octopus bimaculoides | reverse complement strand
ATATATATATATATATATATATATATATATATACATGTACCTATACATGTATATATATAAATATGCATATGTAATTTTCTTATTATAAAATATAATAAAATATAAATCATCTTTGCATGTCTTAAGTTGTGAAACAATTGTTGTGATATAAGAATTTCCAATGGTTAAATAAATCTTATGCTATTTTGTTTTTCATTATATATAACTTTATCTCCGCTTGTGTTTGCGTCCATATTTGTATATGGGTGTGCGCGTGCCTGTGTGTACGTGTATCTATGTGTTTTGTATGTGATTGTGTGTGTGTGTGTGTATTTGCTTGCTTACTATATTGTTTGTATCCGTGCCCTTTATATTTCTTTCATTTGTTTAATTATAGATGTTTTCGATCTAGTTTGGATTCTTTGCAATCAAATTTGAATTCTTTGCAATCAAGTTTGAATTCTATGCAATCAAATTTGATTGCAAAGAATTCAAATTTGATGGCAAATAATTCAAACTAGATCGAAAACATCTATATCTCTATTTCTTACATTTCATTGGACGTATGTCTATATTTGTATTTTTGTGTGTATATTACATTGCATTTATCTGCGTCGCTTTTTGTTGTTGTTTTTCTCCTCTGTCTTCTGTTTTTAGTCGTCGTGCTGCGTGGTGTCGTGTTGAGATGTTATTGTTCCAGTTGTGTTTACTGTTGAGGCTCGGTCTGTCTGTTACTATGTGTATGACCTCCGTAATCTGTCTAAGTGTCGTGTCTCTTCTATGCGTTGATAATTCCTTAACTTGTATGTTATTAACCGAGCCCCTATGTTCTAATGGAGCATGTTGGTAGATCACAGCCGAGCTTTTCCCCTCTTTGAGTTCCTCCAGTGTTCATCTATTTGCTCCCCTGTGCTGTCTCCTCGATGTAAGATTTTGTCTTTTTCTGCACCGTTCCTCAGAACATCATACGCTATAGACTACATTCCTAGTCTTACAGTTAACCTGATGGTTCATTCTACATATTGTATAATTGTCATCGGTACATGGGGACATATCGAAGAGATAAGTTCTACAGATCAGGGATTTTATGGCCTTTCTACTACTTTAATCTGTAGATTTACCTTACCTAATACTTTTCTAAAAAGGCATGCTACTTCACCACCAGTGTTAGCATCAACGGACGTGACACTTCTGTATTTTTGGTTTTCATACCATCAGTTGGTCTTATCTATTCTTGGTCCTTTCTGTGCTGTTCCAGCATTTGTTCCTGCATACGGGTCAGATCCCATTTGCATCATTCTCTATGGTGGCCTTGTACTTCGCCCTGACTCTTTTATACGCTCTAAATCTTGTGCCTTTGATTGTTGCCAGAGACTTGCATGCAGTGGATGAAGAGTTGTGTGTGTCTTTCCAATTCCGTTGGGTCACACATGCGGGACACATTTCTCATCAATCTCACCAAGTCCGCCATTAGGATATTGAACCTGACGGTGTCTGCAATGGCTGCGTTCTTGTGGACCAGGTATTCAGAGGCCGTGTGTTTGGCATAATGGGAATGAAGGATATGGACTTTACTATCCTTCCTTTCCAGTCAGATTTCTATGTCTTAGACCGGTAGCCTATAGTTCGATTGCTTGCTAGGGTAGCCTATCCTAGCAAGCACACACACACACACACATACACACACACACACACACAGACACACACACACACACACACTCATACACATAGATACAGACGCAAACGCATGTGCAGATAAGGATACACATCATAGAAAGGCAGAACGGACTAAATAGAACAGGAAGATACACCTGGATGGAAGAGTTGCTGAAATGGTCACAGATGTGTGACGAAAGATTTGCAGACAATGGACATGAGATAAAATAAGAACAATAATAAACGCTTGAAGAGCGAATATATAGTGCGTGTGTTTATTTGGTAAGAAAGAAATTCACTGTCTCGAAATATATTATAATATCTGTTTCAACACATAATTTCCTATCAGGAACCTTGCAAAACAAATTCATGTGGCCCAAAAGTTACCTTTCCCAACATTAATAAGTATTAATGTTTCGGTAAGGTAACTGTTGGGCTCCCTTTGTGTGTGTGTGTGTGTGTGTGTGTGTGTGTGTGTGTGTGTGTGTGTAAATACTCCGCTGGGATTGCACCTAGAAATTTCCCTTCCAAGCCCTAAGTCCGGGTAAGATTGTTTATGGAAGACCA
>NC_068996.1:41225402-41226890 GCF_001194135.2 Octopus bimaculoides | reverse complement strand
TGTGTGTGTGTGTGTGTGTGTGTGTGTTATATAACACACACCTATTTGTGTATGTGTATCCTTTTAAGCGTTGAATTAGGTACTTAAGTTGAAGCACAAAGTCAGTCCGGTATTATCCACAGAGCTCGAAGTAAAAACAAAACTCTATTTGTATATGTATCTGTATGCATTATTTTACACTTTACACATACTTATATCAGCACATATTTTTAGTTTAGAGTATTTATATTGTTTATATTTTTTTATACTTTAGATTTTATCATCTCAATATCCCGCTTCTGACTCATGGCTTAAAATTAACAGATAGTATGTATGTCGTTCCAGATACTCCATAAGTACCTTGAGTAGTTTTTATAGAAACCACCTAATAATTAATTAAGTATAAGAATGGCTATTAAACGGATTCTGCATAATCTTCCGTTTTAATGTTAATAATTGATACATACACACATTTTAGCTATCATATCATTTTGGAATTCATACACACCTTTGAGTTACGCACCTTTTAGTTATGATATCATTTTGGAATTCTTAAATTTTATTTTATACAACATAACTATATTGTTTATAAACGTTCCCCATCGTGCCCCTAATAAATTTTCTCTGTAATTAGCATCTTAAATTTATTAGTGTCTTGCCCCTTTAACTGGTAACATCATGGTTTAAACTCTACCTCTACCGTACCTCTTTTTTTACAGATAGTTACATCTATCAAATTGAGTCTTCCTAATGTCTTATTTCCTTTCTCTTGGGGAAAAGGGATATTTACGTTAATATTTATGATCATACCTAACCATGAGCTGTCAACTCTCTCTTGTTCTTTATTCAAAATAGACACAGTCTTCTAGTCTCGGATTTAATAGATGGTGAAGAGATAAATAAATTAGAAATGAATTACAACCCTTACGAGCCTATGACCAACTATGTTCCATGTGATTCTAAGAAATTGCAATCTATTCATAGTCACATTGCTACAATAGCGACAACATGAATTACTTCCATCTTCTTACTCTGTTAAGATATTTAAGAAAAATGAAATTAATGTGTCTCACTTGTTAAAAAATTCTATATTTTGTGCAGCTGCATTTAAACTGTCTTGATTGCATTGTTCAATTAAGCGGAGCCGTTTGAAACGGTCGTACTGCATTACAACTCGATATCCTGTTGCTTATTTTGATTATACACATACATACATACATACATACATACATACATACATGCATACATACATACATACATACATACATACATACAAACAGTCTGTCATACCGGCCACGATGAAATACCACAAGGTATAGAAAATACGTATTCGCCTTTATATATTTATATATTTATATATTTAATCCTTTATATTGAACACTCAATATTTCATATATGCAATAAGACATATTCCATATATTCAATAAGACATTCAATACTTCATTTCATTGTACCATCCATCTTTTTTTATATTATATATTATATATTCCATATTTTATATCCCACATA
>NC_068996.1:41216650-41223196 GCF_001194135.2 Octopus bimaculoides | reverse complement strand
GTGAGCAAAGTGCTGCTGAAAGGCCGCACACACCTGCTTCGGTTCCGAAATCTCGCAGTCGTTCTGGTCCACCAAAGACCGAATGGTCGCTCTGTTGCCACGCTTCGCCTCAACCACGCGGGCCCATCGAGCGGCCTTAGTCCGCTCCCCGCTTACCGAAAGTGCCTTAGGTCTGACAACGCAGCCTTCATGCTTGGCATCAAAGTGTTGGTCGAAGGCCAACTTCGCTGCTAACACGTCAGTTGCGATGCCTGTCCTAAGAGCCTCGTCTAGTTTGTTAACTAAATCCCGCTCTGTTTTCTTACGTTCTACAGCTAGAGCCTTACTAAACCTAATTGATTCTAATAATAATGATAATAATAATAATGCCTTCCCAGAGAGCCATGAATTGCTAACAAAATTTACAACAATGATTTGCAACAACCTAGTATGATTCCCTCTTGGCTAGTTAATGGTGTAACATTCCTACTTCCAATAAATGAAGAAACAAATGAACCAAAAGATTATAGAACCATGACCTGCTTAACAACAATGTACACAATACTAGCATGTGTCTTGTCTGCATGTACCTATAGTCTTTTAATAGAAAGTGGCATATTTGCTAATGCGCAAAACGGATGTAAATGTATGTCTTATTGTTGTAAAGATCAGCTACTCATCAATAAGATGATCTTGGAAAATTATCATAAACGACACAGAAACTTGTCAATGGCCTGGATAGACTATAAAAATGATTTTGATAGTCTACCACATAGCTGGATTAAGAAATATTTGGAAAGGTATAAGATAACACCTACTCTGCGAAGCTTCTTGTCTGTAAGTATGAGATCACGGAGAACCACACTGACGTTGAACAATGACAATGAATCTCTAAATGCTGGAGATGTAAGAATTTTATGAGGCATTTTCCAGGGTGACTCTTTATCACCACTCCTCTTTTGTCTAACCTTAATGCCTCTCTCAGAATTGCTCGATGATGTAGAATACGGTTATAATATGTTTGATAAAAATATAAACCATCTCATTTACATGGATGATTTAAAGCTCTTTGAAAAAAATTACTAACAACTATAGGGCTTACTAGCGATTGTTAAACAATTCATTGATGACATCAGGATGCAATTTGGCCTCGATAAATGTGCAAAAGCTACCTTTATCAAAAGAAGAATTACAGAAACATCCAATGTTAATCTTCACCAGCAGAATGTCATAAAGGAATTAGAATAAGCAGAGAGCTACAAATACTTAGGGGTATTAGAAGGGGACGGAATTAAACATTCAGTGATGAGAGAAAGGATCAGGGTAAGGGTAATACCCAGGACAGAGCAGAATGCAAGAAACAGGATCGAAGCAATCAATACTTTAGACGTGACTTACAGTTTCAATATTATTAACTGGTCAATTAACAGACAAATACGAAAATTGTTGACAAGGCATAGATTGCACCATCCTAAGGCAGATACAGAACGACTTTATCTGCCGAGAATTAACAACGAAGATTGCTACGATTGGCCTAAACACCTACCTGAAAAACTGATGACTGGATGTTAAAACTTGTTTCAAACCATGAAAACAGGAAAGCATTCATACTCAGTAACAAAACAGGCAAAGGAATGTATAAGTGAATTCCAAATACAACAAATCCTAGAATTAGAAGTGTTGAAAACAAGCAGAGAAAAAGCTAAGCGTATGAAAACCCGTGCTAAAACTGCTGCCTCAGATATTCTTACTGATAAATAGCAAGAAAAACCTCTCAATGGTAAATATCCAGAGAGAGAGAGAGAGAGAGAGAGAGAAAGAGAGAGAGAGAGAGCTAGTAGTGCCGATGTTGACAAAGCCCTTACCCATCAAGAGTTAGTGTCTTCTGGTTTAGAATCAGAAACAGAAGGGTTTATCATAACAGACCAAGATCAAAACCTACATACAAGGAACTACCAGGCCAACATATTAAAGAACGTCAGTAGCCCAACATGTCGTGTATGTCAAAAACAAAATGAGACCATCGATCATGTTGTCTCCATGTGCAGTCTTCTTGCGCTTACAGAGTATCTCAACAAGCATAATAGAGCAGCACAATATATTCACTGGGTAATTTTCAAAAACATGAACCTGCCCCATGATAAAAACTGGTCGGAACACAAACCATCTCCAGTGCTTGAAAATTATCATATTTCACTCCTCTGGAACTTCACCATTCAAACTGACAGAAAGAGAGATGCGAATAGGCCAGACATCATACTGAAAGTCTTCAGACAAAAATCATTCCTTCTCATTGATATGACTGTTCCAATCGACATAAATGTATCTGTCAAAACCTACCAACAACTAAGCAAGTATAAAGATCTTAAAATAGCAATTGGAAGAATGTGGAACCTCAAGACTAAAACAATACCTGTTGTCATAGGTATGACAGCAGGTATTGTCGCGCACATATGGTTGTGATGCATGTACCCTAACCAGACGCGTAGTTATGATGGGTATATTGGACTTTGTATATTTTACCCCAGTGTCACTTTGATAGCATGCACTGCTCTCTCATTCAATAATAATAATAATAATAATAATAATAATAATAATAATAATAATAATAATAATAATAATAATAATAATAACAATAATAATAATAATAATAATAATCTTTCATTCGAAAATATGTTTATGAAGACATCTTCCAAAACCTTTATGCAATAATGTGCAGTAACGAGAGAAATAGAGACTTTCCTATTTTACATAAAATTTTTGAACTAATTTTGAACTAACTGTTGAAAACAAAAAATAAAACAATTTGACTATAAAAACTGGTGACTAGCAACAGAACTAAATGGCAACAATAGATATTGGAAAGTGACCTCTTCAAAAGTTACAGTATATGATTTAAGAGTTGCTTCTAGTAGCTTCGCACGATTCTGTTTTTTTTTCTTTTTTGTTTTTGAATTTTACGCTTTCTGAGTCTGGGGAAAGTTCCTAACACCTATGACAATTTCAAACCCTTCAAGGTGTAACTGAAATTCCGGAAGCACAATTTTCTAGGGAAAAAAATAGGACTGGCGTAGTAGTTAGCACATAGCAGGGGCTGGACACAACTAAGACGACGAGAAGCTGAGAAACGTGCAAATCGGGAGTACCTGAATGTTTATGGTACAAAATCAGTCAGTTTCAAAGAAAAGAGAGTTATAGCAGCGATTCAGTGCCTGGCAATCGAATGCCACTTCTCCAGATGCCGTCTACAATGTCGAGCTATGTATTAGTATTCAATTGGAATCAGTATTGAATTGCTTACCTCACTTGAGCTTTGTCGAGTGTTAGTAGCTGTGGAAAATATCCAAAATCATTGATGATTATCAATTGACTCATTGCACAACTGGATATTGCCAACTATCAGTAACTTCTCGAATAATCAGAAGCGAATATTCTAGATCCGTGGATCTCAACCAGGGTCCATATAATATTTTTTGGGGTGTCTGGGTAACAAAATAGTAAATTGGAGATCCACAATAGCATTTTAGGGCCCCTGAAAAAATTGCTTTAGATGTTTGTATTGGTGTTTATTGCAAGAAACAGCTGGGTTTTTTTCTCTAACATTTTACATATTTCAACCTACAAAAGTTAATGTGTGAAAAACAAAATAGAGATTTTGAAAGAAGTTTCTATAAAACTAGTTTTTAAACATCGAATGACTATGGAGGTCCACCAGTATAAAATAGTAATCGAAGGGGTCCATAGATAAAAAATGGTTGAGAACCCCTACTTTCGATGTATATATTGCAAGAAACAGCTGGGTTTCTTTCTCTAACATTTTCCATGGTTCAACCTAAACAAGTTAATGTGTGAAAAACAAAATAGGAATTGTGAAAGAAGTTGCTATAAAACTAGTTTTTAAACATCAAATGGCTATGGGGGTCCACCAGAATAAAATGGTAATCAAAGGGGTACATTGATAAAAAAAAATGGTTGAGAACTACTGCTTTAGATTTATGTATTGGTATGTATTGTAAGAAACAGCTAGGTTTCTTTCTCTGACATTTTACATTGTTCAACCTACACAAGTTTATGTGTGAAAAACAAAATAGGAATTTTGAAAGGAGTTTCTATAAAACTAGTTTTTAAGCAACAAATGACTATGGGGGCCCACCAGAATAAAATAGTAATGAAAGGGTCTGTAGATAGAAATTGGCTGAGAAACCCTGATCTAGAGGATTTCATGTGGACAGGACAACAATTACTGCCAAGGAAAGACCAAGTTGACCTTTGGTCTTTACTTTAGTTTACAACTCTTTATCATTTATATTCCAACAATTGACACATTGCTCTTTGAAGAATTACTCAAGGAAATGAGGCGTCATTCAGAAAAAGAAGCATTTAATTACAGTAGAACGGTAATTAGCTATACGATCTTTAAGAAAATCTTTAAGAAGTATTACCTCAAAAGAATACTTTATTTTGTGTACTTTGTCTGCTCATTCTCATTTTAGTGAGATGATGATGCGCAGATATTGGTTTAGTATATCAGTTTTGACTGAGATAAACCTGTGGTTCTGTCTTTCATGACTAGCTCATAAAAGTACTGGAAATTTAAACTTTGATGACATTTAGAACATTCAAATGATTGCAAATGTTTCTTACGGAACAGGCTTGCCAGAATAATTAGAAGAATATTCCTATAGTAAAACAAGTTAGTATTTAATTCATATCATGTTTGTTATCCTTTGAGAACTAATTAAAAGCAAAACAAAGTAGCGTGCAACATAGGGAGAGGAACTATCATTATAATCACCCCACTCCCCACAGATGAACAAAAATTATACTCTGCCTTAGCAAACAATTGTTAAAGTCTCGTCAATATTATCGAGGAATAGGCGTCGAGCTGGCAGAATCGTTAGTTACCCCCATCGGGTAAAATATTTATTGGAATTTTGTGCTTTTACTTCCCGAGTTCAAATTACACCGAGGTCTACTGCAGTTTTCGTCCTCTCAGGGTCGATAAAATAAGTACTAATCGACCACTGGCGTTGGTTTAATCGTCTTAACCGCTTGCCCGAACTTGCTGGACTTGTGCCAAAGATTTGAAATCAATATTCTCATGGAATTTACCAGATAAATTGAAATACACTTCACAGGAGAATAAAGAATAAAATTTTATAATACGAAGCAAGCTTGCACATAAGAAGTACGACACATTAGGCCATGGAGAGATTAAACAGCAGCTAGACAAAACAGGCCTGCTACATATAAAGTCTCTAAAAACTGTTGAGAGTAAAACTACGTGAAAACTGAATGAGTGCTGCCCCGTTCAGTCAAATTGCTGGATTAAACTTTTGGAATCAGTTTATAGATTATCAGAAGATAACTAATAGTCATATGTCAGTTTCTTTTTAGGGATTACTGTTGTCTTTCCAATAAGAAGTCATCTCAGTACATGATTCAGATTATTGAAGAGGCCGCTGAAGAGGTAGGTTTTATCTTAAAGAAAAAAGAAAACATACATTGGACAATGCAGTCCTGGATACACATTACATGAATAAAAAATGTTTTGGTTATTGTTGGAATGTCTTTGATTATACTATGATTAATTTAGGATGAACTAGGTTTAAACAACAACTCAACGCACTGGCAATAACAACAGCAAACATCATCATCATCATCATCATCATTGCTACTACCACCATCTCGTCATGGTCGTGGAGGTGATCAGTATTGTGGTGGTGGTGGTCATGATCGTCGTTGTATACGTGATTGTAGAGGTTGTTGGCGGCGATATTTGTATGTTTTGTTGTGAATATGTACGACAACAAATGCATTGAAAGAGAGAAACATAACATCTTCCTACGCATAGTCTTCTGGCCGTGCTTCCTCCATCTTCTCGTCGTTGTCGTCATTATCCTGATCATCATCATCATCATCATCATCATCATCATCATCATCATCATCATCATCATCATCATTGTCAGTAAAAGGGAGCAGAGAATTACAAGCCCGAAATTCAATGTTTTCGATGCTGTTTAGTTTGAACAAGATCGTATAGTTCGTGGGTGATAGCCTTTATTTTTCTCATTTTTTTATTTCAATTTTCTTTGTTATCTATTTGTTTTTTTCAGGAACAAGAAGAAAAAGAAAAATCTTTGTAATAGCGGCCATAATGTAATTCCCCTGAGTCTTCCGTGATCAACGAATACAAAAATTGGGATTTTTTTTTTTTTTTTGTTACAAGCAACAATTACGGATCATTGCAACGACCCTCCATTGTTAACTACCATCACACATACACTCACTCACACACGCACACACACACACACACACACACTGTCTCCTTCTCACGTACACACTCGAACATATACATACAGATACATAGACACACAGAATCATAAACACAACTCTACCTTCTATATTCAACTTTCGCCCAAAAGCTTTTCCATTATGGAGATACACATGTGTATGTAATATATACGTATTTGTATATTATTTCCCATACACAACATAATATAGATATGTGTGTGTATACACAAACATACACACACACACACACACACACACACACACACACACACA
>NC_068996.1:41215376-41216039 GCF_001194135.2 Octopus bimaculoides | reverse complement strand
TTTTTTTTTTTTTTAATACAAATGTTTATTTACTTGTTCCTTCTTTTATCTTGCACTTCGGAAACACGACAATACCATACGAATATATTGTGTATCGTGCGTGCCGTTAAAACTCATGAGAACTAAAATGGTTTGTCAAGAACTATATTCGTTAATGAATAAGTGACTGTTGCCAAGTTTCCGAGAAAGTATAAATTGAAAATTATGGCCGCTATCTATTTGTATTTTGAAAAAAAAAAAAAAAAAGAATTAAACTATATATTAGCTTTAATTTAGATTTTTACCTTAATAGAATATTTTATTCTGCGTTCTTCGTCTGGTCCTTCTCGTTTTATTGTATAATACTTATTATTTGGTGGACATTCTCTACATCTTCATTCGGGAAGCTTACGTGTAATTAGATATTATCTGATATATTAGAATTCGTTAGGACGTGTACAAAAAAAAAAAAAAAACAGAGAAACATTTTCATGCGGCTGCATTCACACAGTGATGCAAATACTTAATTCTGAAACTGAAATTGGAGCAATATGATATATAAATATATGATTAGAGTGGAAAGCAGCAGCGCTTGGCACAAGCGTTTGAATATGCGCATCCTTCTATCTTACTAGCTGAATATACGATGTGTGTGTGTATGTGTATATATATATATATATATAT
>NC_068996.1:41204209-41211709 GCF_001194135.2 Octopus bimaculoides | reverse complement strand
TAAATCCAAATCAATATTCACCTCAATAATTCTGTCACAAGAAATTCCTGTTATCTTAAATCTTTCTTGACATTTGTAAGTCTCATGGACGACAATAGACTAGAATTAGCCGACTGTTCTAAATTTCACATTATATTCAAAATATTTTTCTGCGATATTCCGATAGTTAAAAGTAGTTAACATATCGAAATCATTAGGATCCATTTATGGTGTTTACTCTTATTCTCTTCTCAGGATTAAGTACCGAAATCTTTCTGTAGGTTTCAGAATCTTTCATGTGATGACATATGAAGTCGACTTAGCTGAAGCGGAGAGCCAACTTAAATAGGTAAATCTGACTAAAAGTAACGGAATGTATATTTCAAGTTTGGTGACGGATTCTTGCTGAAAGTATTACATGTTGCTAACAGATTTCATCTTTTGTCTAGAAATACATTGGAATCTTAAGCTCGTCCTTCCGAGCGAATATTTAAGCTCTTAGCTCTATCCTAGCCTGCTAATTACGAGCGAACTAACCGCTTTGATCATCGATTCGATTTTCTGAAAAGATGCATAATCATTTGCTCTGATGTTTCTGTTTGCAGTGCGTCACTTTTGAATTAGCGTAACAGCAACGAGGCATTTGTAGTGGATTAACATTTAGAACTTTGCCCAATTCAATCCCATTAAAGAGACTGACGGGATTCTTTAATGTCAATACAAACATTGCTGTTCCTTTTGTCAAGATAGATAAATCATCATTAGTGAATTCAATTATTCAACTTGTCTCTTATAATTCAGATATTTATAAACTTTCTCTTCTGAGTGTGTTAGGATATTCAACACACTTTTAAAACAAATAAATGTAAATCAAATAAACCGTGTCTTTGGAAAAAGTACAAAATCTATGTTGCAAAATAGCAAAGTGACAAGAAAGGTCTAAATATGAAGGTAAAGATGATGAAAACAATTGTTTATTCGTTAGACAAAAAAAAAATTGCTAATATGTAAATAGATAGACAGAAGCTTGTGCAAGTAAACAACTTCAAGTATTTTAGACTATGATAAATCGGGAACATCGCTGTGAAGAAGAAATTACTCAAAGAACATATAAGAACATCTATAACAATGAAAAAGTTTCTCATGTCAAAAGCCATAATACGGTCTCTAAAATTGATGCTATTAAACAGTTATATTATGCCAATTCTGGTTTACGGGATAATAACTTTGACAGTGTACACAACTATTGGGCAGGAGGTAGAATTTTTTTTGAGATCTGGATCTTTTACTGTTCGGGCAGGATATGCTGAAAAGACAGTGTAATAACTGCTGCAGCGCAAAAAATTTTGAAAGTCTAAGGATAATTATTTTCGGGAATCATGTTCAGTAAGCTATCATATTATGGATACGAATTGCTGCTGAAGACGGTGTGAAAAATCGCAAGGCGCTGTCAATGATGCTTGAGGCAGAGGTTATGAAAGGTTGGACAGTAATTAAGTGCCTGACGGATTATACACATACAACACAACCTATACAGAACAAGAGAGTCTTGGCAAGCCAAACCCTGGACTCAGGGAAGGCACCTGGTTGATGGCTAGTGATATAAAATTATATATATATAATAACTGCAATTTGGGCAAACATTTGAAATGTAGCCCGGTGACACTGGATTTTCAAATCCTTAGAAGCACAGCAAGGTCATAAAACAATAACAGAACTGGAGAAGGTGCTGAGTGGAAGACCTTAAAATTCAGCGTCTGACTTAGATGCCCCTACTGCTACACTTTCAAAATCAAAATCCATCTGTAAGCTAGATGTACAGAAAAACCTGAAATAACAAAAGCAATACGAATAATCATAGACGTTGTCGATCCTAAGGTAACGCCGGACACATGTCGTGAGTAGGTGAATAAAATTGCTCGGTCCTCATTAAGAGCAGCGAACCATGACACCAGAGATATTCCCCCTCCTCTCTCTCTCTCTTTCTCTCTCTCTCTCTCTCTCTCTCTCTCTCTCTCTATCTCTCTCTCTCTCTCTCTCTCCCTCTCTCACTCTCTCTCTCTCATAGCCGGTGAAACAAGGAGGGTCAACTACATCAATAATAATAACAGGAAGGAATAAGTATCCTGAATTCACCTTCTCGTAACAGTCCCATTCAATACAGAATTCGACAGGAATAAGCAGACTTCCTCGAAAAGAAAATGTGAGAAGAAAAGACATTTAAAAAAACTGTTAAAGCAGTAAAAACACGCACCACGAGGATTAAATCTCTTGTGAGAAAGAAGCACTTTGTTTTGAGAAAAATTAAATATATTAACTTAGGAAAGAAACCCCCATGTCCAGTGAAAAGGAACCGGCCTCCGCCGTGCGCGAAATGAAATTCACACCCCTTCGCAACTTCGCAAAGCAACCTACATTCTATGCTCAAACTTCTGTAGACTTTCTATAGTTCATTTCTCTCACCTGAATATCAGCAACGGTTATGGACTTACAACAGTTTAAACGGGACATGAACGACATCAGTGAATATCATGGGTACTGCAACTTCATCCAGCTCTAGCAAATAGTTCTTTCTACTATAAAGCACAAGGCCTGAAATGATGAAAGGCAAAGTCGACCTTGGTAGAATAGTTCAAGCAATTAATCCTTTCTACTATAGGCACCAGAAATTGGGGTGGGGGTCAGTCGGTTACATCGACCCCCAGCTTTTAACTGTTACTTTATTTTATCGATTCTGAAAAGTAACAGATATTTCAGACTTACTGTAACTCACTTCTGTCACCTGAATATCAGTAACGGTTATGGACTTGCAACAGCGAGATTTGAATTCAGGAGACACAAAGCCAAAGAAAATGATGCGAAACATCTTTCTCGGCGTGATAATGATTCTGCCAACACGCCGACTTAATTCTAGCCAGAAATAAAAGGTCATATATGGAAATGGTAAATTTTATGTGAATGGTGAACCAAAATATGGGTAACAGATTAAATCCCTCACTCTGCTGAAATCTACTTCCTGCGTGGCTCTAAGCGGCACTCATGTAAGCATTCGGAGCAAGGTATTTGGTTTGCCAATACTTTTTCTCCCTACCAGTTTTGGAGACTCTGAAATTATTCAGAAGACTGTTATCACATCTAAATTATCTTGAACTGCCTTATCCAGTATGTTCTTATATTCGACAATGATGGGGAGGGTTCTGAGGGTGACTAGGTTGCTATTTCTAGGAAGTGGAAAGATTACTACAACTAGGTCTTCTCTCTCATTGATTTGTACATTAAGTTCTGTGCCTGAATACGTGTTGTATGTGTTTACTAAGGTGTGATTTGTTAGAGTGCGCGTGCGCATACGTAAGTTTTATGCACGTGTGTTTGTAGAAATCATTGAACAATATATATATTGCAGCAATTAATTTGAAATGTGTAAAATACACGTATGTCGTATGTTATAAAACGTGAATCGCCTCAGACATAGTATATATTATTCAATGTTTTATTCCTATTTTTTTTCAACAGAAGCAACTAGTTAGTTCTTCAGGTGTTGAATTCGTTTCTTATATAAAGTAATTTGAAGTAAAAATAATACTTGATTGTATTCAGTGTGTGTGTATATATATATATATATATATATATATATATACTTTGTCATTTTCGAATGTACAGTATTTACTTATCTTTTGGGGGCATTTTCACACTATTTTCCAACTCAATAATCACATCCTAATGTTTATTGCCGGAATAAAAACGTCACGCTCAACGCTTGTTAGCGTGATTGTGTCTTCTTTTCATCGTCAATTACTACATATAAAAGATTATTTATTCGTTATAATTTTCTAAGAATAAAAAATAAACGCTAGCTTAGAGCAACAGGAACCGTTGCAGAATATATGGAGAGGGAAGTATGCATTAAATTGGTGTTCTAGTTGTTGCAACGGCTTAGAAAGATCGTCATTCATTCAGTTGCAGTATAAGTCTGTTTGTGATGTGCGCTTGCCTGTGTGTGCATGCGCGTGTGTAGTATGTGCATGTGTGTGTGCGCGTGCCTAAGTGCGTGTGTGGGTGCGTGCATGCGTGTGTGTGTGTGTGTGTGTGTGTGTGCATGTGTTTGTGCCAGCTTGTGTCCGTGTCTGTGTGTATATGTTTGTGTGTGTGTACATGTGTTTGTGCCAGCTTGTGTCCGTGTCTGTGTGTATATGTTTGTGTGTGTGTGTGTGAGAGTATGTGTGTGCACGCGTGCTTGTGTCCGGCTGTGCGTATTTGGATGTGTGAATGTATACAGATGAGTTTACGCGTAAGAGTGTGTCGTCTTAGATATTTGAGCCGATGTACGGATTTGAATTGTACCTTTAAGTGGTTCAACAAGTGCTCACAGCTAAATTAATGTCAGAGTAACTAACGGATAAAACGAGAAGCTGATACATATTTGGGTTTGACAAAGTAAATAACCATCATGAAATATTCAGCCGTTGAATCAGCGCGTTGCCGAGTAAGGCGTCGTATCAATCAGAATTTACTAGGGTGTTCATCTGCCATTTTTTGTTGTGGCGTATCGTTTAAAATGTTTGGTGATTCTGATTAGAGCTACTCTCTTCTCGACATTAACTCTGACATAGAACCGGGTTCTTGCTTTCGTTCTAATTGGATGAATCGAGAATGTCACCCACCCGCTGCTATATTCCACCACAAACGTCCGTTCTACACTGTTACCATTGCAGTGTGTTTCCGTCATGTACAGGAAAACATTTACTTCATAACCTACTTATTGCATCACCATAACAAGGCCACTTGCGTCAGGGAGGGGGCTAAGTTGATTACATCGATCCCAGTGTCCAACTGGTGCTTATATTATTGACGCCCCCTGTAAGGATGAAAAGCAAAGTCGGCCTCGGTGGAATGTTAACTCAGAACGTAAAGACGGACGAAATGCTGTAAGGCATTTTGTCCGACGCGCTGACCACCGCCTTAACTTCAGCAACAATAAGGCCAAATATTTTCTAATTCCTTTATTTCTATATCCTATGAGAAACATAAAAATGAGTAAAGACCCCCTTCGATCATGAATGACTATGGGATTGCAGTTAGAAAGTTCCACTCCAAAACATGTCCGAGCAAGGTTGTTTATGGAAGACCAGCAGCCCATGCATACCAGCCACCCCTCTCCACGCCATTATATGTACATAGAGTAAAGAGTAAAGACTCCTTTCGGTCACGACTGACTATGAGATTGCACTTAGAAAGTTCCCCTCTTAAGCACAAAGAGACGAGAATTGTGGGGAACGCTTCGAAATTATTTTGAAGAACGAAGAGACAGAATGTGCGACTAGTCAGCTAAGGGACCAGTTTAAGAAAGGAAGAAAAAAGGGGAACTCGCTGCTGGTCATGTGACACTAGTGGGCACAGGTGAAAGACAGCAGGAAGAGAGAGTGACAGAGAAAAAAAAAGGAAAGTGGGTGAAAGGGAAAGAGAAGGGCTAGGAATACAAGAGAGAGAGAGTGAAAGGGAGTAAGTAGAAAGGCTAGAATAGAAGTGACAGGGTGAGACAAAGAAAAAAAATGATCTGGTTTGTTTTCACATTCAGTGTCCGTTACGTCATTTGTTTATACATTTTTTCATGTATCAAGTAATGGAACGCAACACACACCGAATTTGTATTAACAAGTAAGTTTTTTTATATACCCGTGTGACTCTCTCTCTCTCTCTCTCTCTATCTCTGTCTCTCTTACTCTCTTGCCTTCATTTTTTCTCCTTTTATTTCTCTCACTTTTCTATTCTAACCTTTCTGCTTACTCCCTTTCTGCTGTCTCCCCCCCCCTGCTGTATTTCTCCTGTGTCTGCTGTTGTCATATGACCAGCGGCGAATTCGTCTTTTCTTTCTTTCTTAGATTGGTCCAATCAAAAATTTGACCAATCAAAAATTCTGTCTCTCCGTTCTCCATCCTTTTCAAAGCGTTACCCACTATTCTCGTCTCCCTGGCCCCAAGGTCCTATTTTGTTCGACTGTTCGTCCCCGTCCACCATCCTAAATCACACTCTGTGTCATTTTGCATACCTTGTTTCGTTTTGCATACACTTGTCCCTACTTCTACGCAAGAAAGCAGTTTTTTTCTTGCGGGCACCGCCAATTGGGAAGCACTTAGTCTTATCGTTAAAGGTGCGAAACTGAAAAGTACCATTGGTCGATAACTGATGAAGAATTATGGACTTTCTGTATGTCTCCCGTTTCTTTTTTACATTCAGTATACGCTACGTCGTTTGTTTATACATTTTTCATTTACCAAGTAATGGAACGCAACACACAACGAATCTGTATACTTATATGTATATGCATTCATATATCTATGTGTGTGTGTCTTTGTGTTTGTTTCTGCCCCGCCACCACCACTTGACAACCGGAGTTGGTGTTTACGTCCCCGTAACTTCGGCAAAAGAGACCGGTAGAATAAGTACTGGGCTTTAAAAAAAAAACAAGTATGATAAAATTAAAATATAAGAAAAATGGTGTAAATTGCAAGCGTAGCTGTGTGGTTAAAAAGCTTGCTTCCCAACCTTGTGACTCCGTGTTCAGTTCCCACTACGCGGCACCTTGAGTAAGTGTCTTCAGCTCTAGACTCAGGGCAACCATATATGTATATGAGTTCCTGTTTCGGTTTGTGTTTGTCCACCACATTCGCTTGACGACAAGTATCGGTTTGTTTATGTCCACGCGAATTATTAGTTCGGCAAATGAAATAGCATAAGTATCAGGCTTTAAAAAGACATGTACTGGAGTTGATTTGTTCGAGTAAACCATTCCAGGTGGTGCTCCAGCATGACCACAGTCCAATGGCTGAAATAGATAAAAAATAAGAGATGTAACTTAAGTCATCACAGATACACTCATATATAATCTTATCTTTTAAAGGCGGTGAACTGGCAGAAACGTTAGCACGCCGGGCGAAATGCTTAGCGGTATTTCGTCTGTCTTTACGTTCTGAGTTCAAATTCCGCCGAGGTCGACTTTGCCTTGATCTACTCGACTGGGCCCCTCTCCGAGAATTTCGGGCTATGTGCCTAGAGTAGACAGGACTATTTTAAAGGCGGCGAACTAGTAGAAACCTTAGCACTCCGGTTTGGCATTTTTCGAAAGTCTAGTAAGTCCAACATACGACAGTTTTGCGAAAATATTTCTGACTGAAAATATCATACATGCATGGAGTTACGATTTTATGCAAAGTATTATTGTTAAGCTGCAACTGTTGTTAATGTAAAAAGTAATGGAACAGTATAACTATTTTTTCGTCTTCTGAAAAAGCAACAATTTCCCCGTTTTCCTAGCTCTCTTGTGTGAACTTTCTGTCCGGCAGTCGCCATGATAGATCGCTGACCACAACATTCAAATTTTTTTCTCCATGATTTTCTCCTTGTTTTTCTCCTTATTCTTTCTATTGAAGAGCGTAGCTCGAGACGTTAAAGACTTTCTCTATTCGCAAGCGTTAAACTAATACATCCTTTTGTTGTTTACATCACCTGTCCTCGTCTGTTGTT
>NC_068996.1:41201061-41202873 GCF_001194135.2 Octopus bimaculoides | reverse complement strand
ATATATATATATATATATATATATATATACATACGACGGGCTTCTTTCAGTTTCTGTCTACTAAATCCATTCACAAGGCTTTGAACAGCCCGAGGCTATAATAGAAGACACTTGCCCAAGACACCACACAGCTGGACTGAATACAGAAAGAGAGGGATACACATATATATACGACGGGCTTTTTTCATTTTCCGCCTTCCAAGTGCCACGCAGTGTGACTGAACCCCAGAACCATGTGATTGGGAAGTAAACTTCGTACCATACAGCCAGGCGTGCGCCTGAAAATGTTCATATTTGTATTTCTTAAACATCAACTTGCAACAAAACATCATCTTATAATCTATTCCCAGATTTCAAAATACTTTAAAACGTTTGCTAGCTTACACGCTAGCCACTCTGATATGAGAAGCTTCACTTAGTTCTCGTGAATAAACTGAACTGGATTCAACTGGGAGTCAAAACCAGCTTTTGAGGAGAATAAAATTTTCATTATGAGGGGGGTGGAAATGTTATAATCGAGATATCATTACCTCAATAGCAGTAGAAGGCATAGCAGCAAGAGCAGTAGAATGAGTAGCAGTAGCAGCAGCAAAGATTTTCTAGTTGCTTAAGTATGTATGTATGTATGTATGTATGTATGTATGTATGTATGTATGCATATATGTATGCATATATATATGTATTAATTTGTATATATATATATATCAATATTTGTACATATATACATATATATGTATATATATATATATACATACATATACATACATACATATATATATATACATACATATACATACATATATATATATATACATACATATACATACATACATATGTGTGTGTGTCGGTGTGTTCGAAAGTATATTAAAAGAAAAGGATTTTGTTTGGTTTTCTGCGATTCCTTAAGGTCCCTAACAATATTTGTCGTTTATATTTTATTTTACTTTTCTTCGGTAAAGCAGAGACTCTGATCAAATTATCTCACAGAATAGTTATCACAGACTGCTGTAGTAACAAATACTGCAAGACATTTTCCTTTTGTGTGCTAAACGTGACCATTCTTGATTTGGAACATGCATCAAAGTTGAAATTCTTCGCCTAGTTTTGTTTACGTATTAGCGCAAGTCTGCTTCGTTTTCTAACGATTGCAAGAGTAATACCGAAATCTAGGTGTTTTCTTGGCAATATCCTGTGATGCTGTATACACTATTTCGGATATATTCTTTGGAAAAGCTAACAGCGATGCTTGCGAAATTGCATTATTCTTTTAACAATCTGCTATGCATCGAAGAAAGAACGACAGGCGGCGTGAAAGAAAGTGTAAACAATAATTAAAGATCTAAGTTGACTATTAATCCCATTGGTCAATAGATTAACCTGGTATGATGACGAAATATGTTCGGTGTTGTTTGGTGATGTTCTAGAAACCTTTAAGTGGAAGAAGAAGAAGAAGAAGAAGAAGAAGAAGAAGAAGAAGAAGAAGAAGAAGAAGAAGAAGAAGAAGAAGAAGAAGAAGAAGAAGAAGAAGAAGAAGAAGAAGAAGAAAGAGATGGGAGAAGGAAAAAAAAACAGAATTGCGACTGAAACTTGCAGCAGCCATAGTATGTGAACAGGCGTGTTCTTGTAATACATCCGAGAATTGAAAGCATGAAGCATGCATATATGTGTGCGGACAATTGCGCGTATGCATATGTGTGTATGTATGCATGTCTATAAAAAGTTGTACGCGTGTATGTATGGATGTATACACACACACATATATATATATATGTATATATATACATATATATATATCTATAAATATATACGTAT
>NC_068996.1:41199557-41200108 GCF_001194135.2 Octopus bimaculoides | reverse complement strand
TATATACATATATACATATACATATATGCATATATACACATACCTACAAACACATGGATATGCATACGCAATCACAGACACACTGTCACTCTTCTATAATAGACTTCTATCAGTTTTGACGATATGTATCCATGTTTAATCCAATGAATTATTATGAACGTGAGTGATCAAGCCTGGCTAGGTGGCGCTGCTGAATTCACGATTCCAATATATAGATTTCAAAGTGATACACAGTTACTCTGTGCTCATGAAAAGCAATAACCTTGAAACTGGTCCACAGATGTCCTTTCGTGCTGGGCGGGGATGGTGAATTCCCAGTTCAAAAATGTAAGGGCACAGATAAGGTGTCGTATAACCAGGTAGAAACGGTGTTTCTTGGGGTTAACATCCCTTCCATGACAGCCATATTATGTTGGTAATTAAATTTTACTTTAAAGAAATGTTGCTCTGAGTGTGTGTATGTGTGTGTGTGTGTGTATGTGTGTGCGCGCGCGCGCGTGTGCCTCTGAGAGATTTAGAAGTGATACTATTCTTATATATATATATATATA
>NC_068996.1:41197085-41198767 GCF_001194135.2 Octopus bimaculoides | reverse complement strand
ATAGATACATACATATACATACGTATATACATACATATATATGTGTATATATGTGTGTGCGTGCGTTTGTGTGTTTGTATTGTGTGTGTGTGTGTGTGTGTGTGTGTGTGTGTGTGTGTGTAAATAACAACAGAGAAATAATGTATCAATTCACTAGAGCTGTTTCCAATGAATTTTTAATTGAGTAATGGAGACGTTACATCATTAAAAAAAAACGCGGTTTCATTGGTAACTGTCTTCGATAATATATGGCTAAAATAAGAGGTAATGGAGATAATAATATAGTCTGATAAAAGGCATTTATTGCAGAAAGTTATAGAAATACAACGTGGAAAAGTATGTGGTTAGCTACAATCAGGCATTCTTTTAATCTTTTATTCTTTTACTTGTTTCAGTCATTTGATTCCGGTCATGCTGGAGCACCGCCTTTAGTCGAGCAAATCGACCCCAGGTCTTATTCTATCGGACTGTTTTGCCGAACCGCTAAGTTATGGGGAGGTAAACACACCAGCATCGGTTGTCAAGCGATGTTGGGGGGACAAATACAGACACACAAACATATACGCACACACATAAATACATACATACATACGTATACACACACACACACACACACACACACACACACATACACACACACACACACACACACACACATGACGGGCTTCTTTCAGTTTCCTATTTCTTTATTGCCCGCAAGGGGCTAAACATAGAGGAGTCAAACAAGGACAGATAAAGGGATTAAGTCGATTATATCGACCCCAGTACGTAACTGGTACTTAATTTATCGACCCCGAAAGGATGAAAGGCAAATTTGACCTCGGCGGAATTTGAACTCAGAACGTAACGGCAGACGAAATACCGCTAAACATCTCGTCCGGTGTGCTAACGATTCTGCCAGCTCACCACCTTCTTTCAGTTTCTGTCTACCAAATCCACTCACAAGGCTTTGGTCGGCCCGAGGCTATAGTAGAAGACACTTGTCCAAGGTTCCTCGCAGTCGGACTGAACCCGGAACCATGTGGCTGGTGAACAAGCTACTTACCCACACAGTCATAGTAATAATTTTCCAAATGAAATTCCGGGAAAAGGTTAACCCAATAATTGGAGACGTCGATTAAGATTCAATAATGTACTGCCACACATATAAATAGAAAAAGAAATCATTAATAATTCTCATAAGTAGAACCAACATCGTAATTATGCATTTGTTGGACAGCTTGAATTCAGTAAACTTTAGCTGAGAATGCTAAAAATCTTAAAGAAATGCGAATTCCCCGACCCCCTATAATAATTACCCTGAACATTATCGATATTCTTCTTATCTTCTTCCAGCACGTCCTTCTCATCATCCTCCTCATTCTCATCACCATCAACACCATCAGGCTCTTCATCTTCATCAACTTTCTTGTCATCATCGTCTTTTCCCTCGTCGTTGCTTGTTTTTGTCAACAGTATTGCCATCACGACATTATCCACCGCCTCCTCCTCCTCCTCCTCCTCTTCTTCTTCTTCATCGACGTCAACAACATCTATTTCCTCCTCTCCTTTTGCTCATCCTCTTCATCTTCATGCCTTCATCCTCATCCATCCATGCATCCATCCATTCATCCTCATCATCATCCATTCTCCTCGTTCTCTTCCTCTCCTCCTCCTCCTCCGCCTCCTCCTCCGCCTCCTCC
>NC_068996.1:41194633-41196799 GCF_001194135.2 Octopus bimaculoides | reverse complement strand
CCTCCTCCTCTACCTCCTACACCTCCGACTCCGCCTCCACCTCCTCCTCCGACTCCGCCTCCTCCACCTCCTCTACCTCCACCTCCTCCACATCCTCCTCTACCACCTCCTCCTCTTCCTCCTCCTCCACTTCCTCCCCGTCCCCCTCCCCCTTCTTCCTCATCATCCTCATCATCATCATAATCACCATCATCAACATCATTGACATCATCATTATCGACGTTATCTTCATCGATTTTATCGTCGTCTTTCTTTCTTTCTTTCTTTCTACTGTTGTTATCGCATCTTTCCATTATTGCCATCTTCCCACATTGCTATCATTATCATAATTATTGCCAGTACAGACATACTTGCTACCACCACTACCACCATCAGCATCACCATCGTCTTCATGGTCGTCGTCATCGCAATCGTCATCGCAATCGTCACCGTCATCGTTGTTATCATCAGCATCGCCATTAAATTTGATATGAGCAATTATAATTTCCTTATACTCATTAAATCACATTTGGTTTCTTTAATGATTATCAAATACGGCTGGTTTAGGCAGATATCCTAATGTACAAATACAAATTTGTTGTCCAATACCTGCTGTGCGTCTAGCAATTTTCCAGGAAAACAAGGAAGGGCAGTGAAAATTGACGTACTCGTTGCTTATCTAAAAATGACCTCGAATGAAACGGTTTAAGTAAATGTTCTGACGTTGTATACATAGATATGAGTATGTGTGTGTGTGTGTGTGTGTGTGTGTGTAATTATGTTAGTATAGATGTATATATATATACATGTATACATAAATATATATGCATATATGATATATGATATATGTGTGTGTGTATGTGTATGCTTACACACACGTACATATGAATATATATGAATTTATGTATGTGTATGTGTGTAAGTGTGAATGTGTGTGCATATATATATATATATATATATATATATATATATATATATATATATATATATATATATATATATATATATATACGTGTGTGTGCGTTTTTATACATACACACACAGAGTTATACAGTTCACTATAAAGGTTGAGAATTGTGTTCACATATGCATACATTGACATTATAAGGATGAGACCATACGCACGCACAAATACATATACGGATGTACATACACAAATATATATGTATCTGTGTGTATATATATATATGTGTGTGTGTGTGTGTGTGCATGCGTGTCTATGTATGTGTAGGAGTATGTGCGGGTGTGTGCGTCTCGCACTCATACGTATAGAAATAGAAAGAGGGTGTTTTGCAAGACCTCTGATTCATGCACACAAACATGGTTATGCGCGCATGCGAGAGAGCTGAGTGATTGAAAGCAGTGTATATTTGCATAAATATACCAAGTTAATAAATATGGAAGGGTATAAACACATAAATGCTCATGCAAGCGTATACATATATGGCGTTTAATTTTTCTCAATGAACAGTTTTTAAACATGTGTATGTGCACGTATACACTTATACATATATTCGCATGTATATTCATATATGATGCATACTGTTATGCTCCTGAACCAGTTGTTTTGATCACCCCCACCCTCAACGTGAAGGAATGGATGCTAGATGTGCCTAAACAACTATCTTGATTAATAAATATCATATTCCATCTTCTGTCTTTCACACACACTTTTATTATACTATAGAAAACTGTAAGAAATAAAATGTATGACTTAAAGGTTTGGTCGCTGTTTTGTTACATATTTAGGAATTGGTTATTGATTTACTTATTTAATTCATTTACAGATACGGTTGTACATAGGGTAAATGCGTTTGAAAGTTTTTGTTTCTTTGGTATGTTAGTTTCCAATCAACACTCATTTTAGTGCTGTTGACACCACCGCATTGAATAGTACTGCGCAGATGTCGAAACCATAATGATATCCGTGCGGCAACTGATGATGGAGGTATGTTGGATTGTTGGTATGGCTGTTTTTGTATATGTGGAATAGTGTTATAACACATCCTTTTGATATATATATATAATTTGCTGAAAACAAAAGACGAAGGCAGGTGAGGAAATAATATCCATTTTATTTTAAAGAGTGATATTGCGTGCTTTGTTAATTTTGCTTCAGAACGACGCCAGGTGTTGTGTATACCTTTCCTTGAACGAGTTGCCCGTCATTCTGATATGCGTCTTTGC
>NC_068996.1:41186731-41194361 GCF_001194135.2 Octopus bimaculoides | reverse complement strand
TATATATATATATATATATATATGAGAGGTATTAGCGTCCAGAAGACCTAAAGTGCTATGGAAGGGCCGTAATTAAACCCTCGGTTCGGGAATGTTAAATAGAATGAGACAACAAGGCCAAGGGTGTGTAGAATTTTCAGACATGTATAAATGTCCTGAAAATTCCACACAGCCCTGGCTTTGTTGTCTCATTTTATTTAACATATACATATAAATAGTACTGTCACTCCTATAGTGTTTAAAAAACCTTATAGCCATTATCAGTATTGGGATATCTACTCTTTCGTCAGCAAAGAAAATATTTGGGAAATCGGCCAACAACTATAATAACGTTTGTATTTTTTGTTAAAGGACTGTACCGTTAACTTAAAATTTCACATCCTTCTCTAAAAGGTTTATTGATACGGTTAATTGCGGAAAAGTTTCTCTCTTACTCAATTATACGTAATGTAAAATTGTTGACTAAACATTATATTGATTAGTTACTGGGTTAGTAGCGCTAATCGGTGGCTCACCGTAAATATGGATGATATATACGGAACTTTATGAAATTTAAGTTATTCCAAACAAGGAATTAAACTAAAAGACAGACAATTCGCTCAATCAAATGTGTTTTTAGTAGGACCAAACTGCTGTACGGACGTAATTCTTGACGTTCATTTACTAAAATATATTAGTTTGTGAAAATATAACTCGATGGTCTTCAATCGGAAATGACGTTTACTGTCGAACTTTGTTAAATATCTATCCATTCAGTCTTCTCTAGATTCTAGGTAGATTTTCAAGCAGTAATGAGGGAATTTCATAAATTTAAATCATATGTTGCATAGTTTGTCCGATCAGAAGCAAATAGAATGCTTTAAGAAAACATTAACAAGCCTATTCTATTATCCAAGTGGGGGCGCAATGACCCAATGGTTAGGGCAGCGGACTCGCGGTCATAGGATCGCGGTTTCGATTCGCAGACCGGGCGTTGTGTGTGTTTATTGAGCGAAAACACCTAAAGCTCCACGTGGCTCCAGCAGGGGATGGTGGCGAACCCTGCTGTGCTCTTTCACCACAACTTTCTCTCACTCTTACTTCCTGTTTCTGTTGTGCCTGTAATTCAAAGGGCCAGCTTCGTCACATTTTGTGCCACGCTGAATATCCCCGAGAACTACGTTAAGGGTACACGTGTCTGTGGAGTGCTCAGCCACTTGCACGTTAATTTCACGAGCAGGCTGTTCCGTTGATCGGATCAACTGGAACCCTCGACGTCGTAAGCGACGGAGTGCCAACAACAACTATTATCCAAACAATCACAAGTACATGTCACAAATATAGGTAGAAAGTCGACAACTCCAAAACTATAACTTTATTTTTTCATTTATATTTATTTGTTACCTAACTTAGAAGACTTAGCTGATGAAGATGTTACGAGATTTACAATATATTTAGTACTACTGGATTACGTAGCAAGGGTCTATGTACTGTGCCTCACTTATAATTTGTTCATTAGTCTTCTCTAAATACGCTGGAAATTAAAAAGATATACAGCACATATTCCAATAATATAAGCAGTGAGATGATATGAGTAGTAGTGTTCGTCTCTCCTACAAGATAACTACAAGTGATGTAAAGAAACTAACTACACACTGAAAGATTAACGAAATAAAGATGTAATTTGTTGATCAGGAATTTTGTGTTTTACTTAAATTTCTAAAATATTTTATGGCAGTGTAAAAATAGAAACTGAATTCAGACATCTGTGATATATTATATAGGCTATAGATATGTGACGGTAATGTTAATGGGACAATAATCTCATAACCCATTTTTACAAGAAACAAGGGAAGAATATAGTCTACACAACACTATCGTATATCTTACATTCATACGTAATAATACTTTAAACCAATTTTATTTTTCACAGGATGTAATTTACGGAAGAGTAGAGTAAATTATCATACGAAAATAGCTACTGACTATTGGGGTACCATAATAACAGGTTTAACACGACTTTGCGGACAACTTTTGTTTATGGGATCACTAGTTGTCTTCAAAGGATATCTGATAAATACCGCCAGTATTGTTAGGTTCCGGAGGTGAGATATAACTGTTGATGTTAATACGCCAGTCTTTCGCCTCATTGCACTTGTGATCACAGACCGCTGATTACACAGTCTCTCAGTAAAGCAAACATCCGCGGTCTTCCTGTGTTGCAAAGAAATAAAGATAAATAAATACATGTAAAAAAATGTTTAATGATATTAAAGAACACTAAATAAAAAAATAAATAAAACAAAATCTTTCTTTCATCTTTATTATTGTTTTTTATTTTACATTTATTTTCTTATTTGTTGTTTTTCAGTGTAGCACACATCAAGAGTTTTGTTGTTGCGTGCTGCTGGAGCTACCGCTGGGTTCCTTATGGTTTTGTTGCTTTTGTTGTCTCTGTTGTTAGAGTTTTGAAGACCAGGAGTCTTCAGGTATAATCAAGACTAGCAGTTATAGCCCGGCTTTGCCCGGGATTAAGTTGGGATTATTAAGCTTATCAACAAAAACTTACTTGTTCTAAGAAAGGGGACTTAACTCCTGTTCGTAAACAATGGTGATTTCTCCGACTTGAAAATTGTTAAAAGTTTTGATTGAAAATTTATTTTAACTGCTATTCGCTGGTGCCTCTGGGGGAAATAAGATGACGAAAATACAGCTAGGTCATGACGAATGTCCCCCTAAAATTGGAGCGACATGCGTGCTAATTTGTGGACGAGCATAAATTACATCCACGTACACACACAAACTCACATCCTGCCTTTTATATATACAGTTAATGGATTGTAAGAGTAAAATGACCGAGATGGTGGGAAGCAAAAATTAAACTATCTTAAGTATTGCGAGTTCAAATAAGATGCAGGTGGGCGTTCAATTTTGCCACATAAATTACTTGTTGCTGAGACAACCACAAAAAGGACTTCCTCGGTTATATCTCTTGTTCCCTTTACTAGGAATAGGCTACAATTTATTGCATCAGCGTATAGGAAAAGTGAAATATAGTGTAGTGGTTATTCTTGTTCTTGTTTAGCGACAGCTTATATTTTTCATCGAGCGGATTATATATGCCAAAAGCGTTCCACACATGACGATACTGTCTTCTTTTTTTTTTTGTTCATGTATGATGTATCTTGGAATACATTATATACTGATACATCCCTTTGTATTTATTCCACGGGAAGATTTAAAAGTGATAATTTTACTATGTCCAGCTACCATTTAAGGATGCCGTCGCCATTGTCGCTCTCGCTTTCGTTATTGCTGGCATTGTTGTTGTTGTTGTTGTTATTGTTGTTGTCGTCATCGTTGTTGTTGTTGTTGTTGTTGCTCTTACTGCTATTGTTGTTTCTATTATTGTTTATACGATTCAGCAGACATTAAGATCACAGTCATTTCCACTGTGAACATCCAATCACACTCTCTCTTTCTCTTCCTCTCTCTCCCTCCCACCCTGCCTTCTGTCTCTGTCTCTCTCTCTCTCCCTCTCTCTCTCCCTCTCCCTCTCTCTCTCTCTCTCTCTCTCTCTCTCTCTCTCTCTCTCTCTCTCTCTCGTATTCTTTTTTTTATTTAAGGCATAATGCATATTTTAGGCACAGTCCTCTTCTTTCAACACATTGAAATGAAACAAGAAAGAGGCTTTGGGCTGCCTTGACAGACCACGAAGAAACTTCTCTTATTGTTTGTGGTGCAGCTTATTTATTTTCTATATAACAAGCGTAAAATACTCTAACATGAAATTTTCTGCAGAATATTATTCTATTGTAACAAAATATTGGAAAAGTAGTCTTGAGTATACTGATTCTAATATTCTTTTCTACTCTAGGCATAAGGCCCGAAATTTTGGTGAGAGGGGGTTAGTCGATTAGCTCAACCACAGAACTCAACTGGTACTTAATATATCGACTCCGAAAGGATGAAAGGCAAAGTCGACCTCAGCGGAATTTGAACTCAGCACGTAACGACAGATGAAATACCGGTAAGTATTTCGCCCGGTGTGCTAACGTTTCTGGCAGCTCGCCGCCATACTGATTCTAATATACCATAGCAGAACTAACCAACTTCTTCACTTGAATGATGTTATTTATGGAAATCTTTATACAAATGCTTAACCAAATCCCTTTAAATGATATCTTTCAGTTTTAAGTATATAACAAATATTAACTCTTTAAATTATTTGTATACAGATAGATTGATATATCGTCTTCAATACCTCAGAACAACACTAACTGAAAGACTATATCAACCCTCAATTATAGACGATGGAATTAAGCGTGCCAAGAAATTAGACATAAAAACACTAAGGACAACAAGACATAACACTACACCTCATCTTACAACACTACTGTTTATATCAACCCACAACCCTAGAAACAATGAGACGTACAACACTATTGTGCAAAATTCTTCATTTACTAACAAGAGACCCCAAAATCTTCAACATCCTGGAAACAAACAAATTCATCAAATGCAAAAAGCAACACAAATCGCCTGAGAGACTTCTAACAAATACAAAACACGTCTAAATATGCACGCATAACCAACTTTGATCTCTATACATATTTTAATTCACGATTACATACCCATCACTGTACATATTTCTGCCCACTACTCTAGCTTTTGAATTTTTGTGTATATTTCTCCTCCTCCAACCCACCGGAAGATGAACAATTATCTCCCGTGTCCACGATTATAACGATCACCAATTACCTCCTCTTAGATTGTTCTACTTGTTCAATCATCCATTCATAAACACTACATACAACATGGACAAAAAAATACGTAATTAAAATAATTTTAATGTCATGATGAGCGAAATCGAAACCGGTAGACAAAGACAAATAGAATGTATTAAAATATGTATTAAAATTATGTAAAGTGTGTGCATTTTCTTTCTTTAATTTTTTATATATATTACAACTCACCACGTGGGGCTAATCGAAATTCCTACCTTTCTGTTACTATATGTATATATAGATATGGTAAGGGCGCATGGCTTAGTGGTTAGGGCGTTAGGGTGTTGCACTTACGATCTAGTGATCGTGATTTCAATTCTCAGACCGGGAGATAGTCTTGAGCAAAACACTTCATCTTACTTTGCTCTGTGATCCCTTTGACACCTGATGCATGGCACCAGTTCAGACAACATTGATTTAATGGAGGGTATGAGCTAATGTACATCACATACATTTGATCACTATAAGCAAATCATATGTGCAGGTCGTTCGGGAAAAGCTAAATTCTCATACGACGTCTTCGACAGGAGAGTCCACCGCACACACACACACACACACACACACATATTATGTAATATATATATATATGTGTGTGTGTGTGTGTGTGTGTGTGTGTGTGTGTGTGTGTGTGTGTGTGTGTACACATGAAAAGTACTGGATTAATAAAATGATTTATATAACATGGATACAAACGTGATAAGTCACTAGCTGTAATATTTTGTCTCAGAAGGCAGCGAGCTGGCAGAAACGTTAGCACGCCGGGCGAAATGCTTAACGGTTTGTCGTCTGTCTTTACGTTCTGAGTTCAAATTCCACCAAGGATGGCTTTGCCTTTCATCCCATTCGGATCGATAAATTAAGTACCAGTTGCGTACTGGGGTCGATCTAATCGACTAGCCCCTCCCCAAAAAACTTTGGGTCTCAGAGAAACAGCTCAAAGAGACTTCTGTGTTAAAAAGTACACGGGTCACTTAAAATGGCAGATTATGAGGCACACTGTTCTCTTACTTAATTTGGTCCATTCAGTGACGACGAACGCTGAATATTCAAGCAAAACCGAAAAATATGAAACTGGATTTCGACCAACTCCTGTCGAGACTCCAACGGCCATCAGAAATATAAGAAATTTTATGTCTCCCAAGGCTGCGCGACATTGCTATTGAGATTTTCAAAAAAAGTGAATAATTACTACTTGCCCCGTTGCACAGCCTTCTCTGCGAGGGAGAACAAGTTCCCTTTTTTTACTTTAAAGAAGCTTTAATCGTGAAATTTTTTAAGAAAACAAATTTAGAAACGACGTGATCACCTCAGGGTAATACTGCTTGCACTACAACGATATAGCTACAGAAAGAAGCTCCTTTGCTTTTCCCTTGCTTGGCTATCCGTAGCCAACCGGCATCCTGAAATGAGATTGAATAGCTGCAAATAATCTATTAAACAAAGCAAAAGTATATGCCTATATTACAATGTGTACAAGAACTAAAGCTGATTTCCTTGAATATGATCGTTACAGCGGTCGGATTTCGCCCATTTGATGCGACACCCAAACTGCACATGAAGTTTCTGGATATTGGCACCGATATTCTTGGTGACGCTCGCTTCCAAGAAGATAGCCTTCAAGAATATTCTATCGATTTCACATTTCGCTGTTCTGGCTTGCCTGAAAATACTTTTTTGAAGATGTTTGAATGATTAGGAATTTGCTTCTGACTTGAAAAACTCCCGACGGAGGCATTTTGACAATATCGAGACCACGTCGTCTGTATATACTGTATATATATCAGCTAATTTGTTGAGACAGCATAAAGAAGACATGACGCAATGGGACTGTACTCAGTATTTTTATCGTTACCTCACACTGAAGTATATACACCAACATACTTCACAAGCATCAGATACTGCAGAAAACACCTCGTTTCATAACTAATGACAATATCATGAACATTGACGATCAGAGCAGACAACTAATCAGAAGTTCTACAAAGCAAACGGTGTGTTGGAAGCTGTGATAATAACGGGAACCTTTCGTCAGAGTTTTATGCGGAGCAGTATCTCGCCCTCACAAACAACATATTAATTGCGAAATGGCAGAGTATTCCACAGACACGAATACCATTAGCGTAATTCTGAAGTAGGATCAGCATGACACATTGTGTAACAAAGTTGGTCTTTTCAACTACATCTAGAGTTCAATCGATAGGCTTGTGCACACTTTCTCAAGACTATAGTAAAATATGTTTGCCCAAGACACGACGCAATGGGACTGAACTCAGTATTTTTATCGTTACCTCACACTTAAAAACATATATATGTATGTATGTTAAGAGATAGGAGACATCTTTCTGTCTCTAATCTTTTAAAATAAACTCTACGGACGTAAAAGTATTCCATAAGTAAGTTCACTGGCATTTAATTCCATACTGCTGTTCATATCATGTATGCTGTAGATGGGCTTTAAACAGCATGTTACAAGCTGTCTTGCTGAATATGAAATCATGTATGTATGCGTGTATATGTGTGTACCTGTGTGTGTGTGTGTACATACTTATGTCTGTATGTCTATCTATCTATCTATCACTCTATCTATCTATATATCTATCTATACCTACATACATACATATATACATACATGCATACATACAAGCGTGCATACATATATACATATATATACATACATACATACGTACGTGGATGTGTGAACAACCTGTCAGGTCAGCGAGGTATAAACGGATGGTTACCACCAGGTGAGTATTGTAGCAAAAATTCAGGTTTTTCTTTTATTTCCGTTTTCTTTTTTCTCATTTTTTTTTTCGGGTTCTCGTTCATCGAACACGTGATTCTAGGCGGAAGAAATACTTTGAAGT
>NC_068996.1:41184770-41185678 GCF_001194135.2 Octopus bimaculoides | reverse complement strand
GAGTAAAAATAAATACAAAAAAAGGGGTTTTGTATGATTGTGTATACAGGAATATATTATTTTGTTTAAAAGAATTCCAACTCTGTCTGTTTTTTTATGTTTTATTTATATTCTTGTAAAATTAATGTGGGATATAGAATATGGACTATACAATATATAATATAAAAATGGATGGTACAATGAAATAAAGTATTGAATGTCTTATTGAATATATGGAATATGTCTTATTGAATAGATGAAATATTGAGTGTTCAATATAAAGGATTAAATATATAAAGGCGAATACGTATTTTCTATACCTTGTGGTATTTCATCATAGCCGGTATGACAGACTTTAACAGACTATACATACATACATACATATATACATGCAAGAAGCTTCTTTCAGTTTCCGTCCACTCACAAGGCTTTGGTCGGCCTTTAGCTACAACGGAAGACGTTTGTCAAAGGTACCACGCAACGGGATTGAACCCAGAACCACGTGATTGGAAAGCAAACTATTTACCACACAGTCAAGCATGCGCCTATGCTGGTAGTTACGACGAAAAATGATTACAGTGGGAATTTATTCTCACAACTCCTACTTCAATTTGCATGAAAATGTTGAAAGGAAGGAGATAAGTGGAAGTCAAAGATAAGGAAAAGAAATATAACCTTTTAAAATATGAGAAAAAAGGTAGAAATGATGGGGGTGATAGCGCAAACTGTGGAAAGGAAGTTAATAGATGAAGGAAAATAATTTAGCCAGCATAAAATAGATAGGCCAATGAGAGAGTGTATACACTCCCGCTGCGTCTCTCCTCCTTTCCTTATCTGTCTTTCCATTCCTGCCGCTTTCTCTGTCTATCTGTCTATTTTGTTGTCTATTTCTCTCACTCGCTCTTTCTATGTAAAACAGATATATATAT
>NC_068996.1:41181045-41184011 GCF_001194135.2 Octopus bimaculoides | reverse complement strand
TATATATATATATATATATATATATATATACATATATATATATGTATATATGTATGTATGTATGTATGTATGTATGTATGTATGTATCTATCGTCATTTTATATTTTTAATTTAGCGCATACGCATTGTTTTGTTTTTTTTATTTTATCGACTACAAAGTATAGTAGGCTCAGTTGGGCACTGTCTGTTAGAAAAACAGCACCATGGTTCAATTCACTCTGCCAGAAATTTCGAAATGACATGCTGTACTTTTTGGTATTCGTATTGGAAGCTCCAATACGAACATTTTAGAGTGATTGGCTGTCAATCTGAAGACGCGTACCGTTAGTGATAAAAATCAAACATCCGGTCAGCATCATGGAGTGATCACTAGTGATGGCGACGTAATACCTCTATTCATCCTCCCACATGGACTCAGTCTCAACACAAAGGCCTACTAGAATTGCGAGCTTCATCGATCGGTACCATTCATCACGCCGTACGCTTTCTCCTCCTAGGTGCCTAAGAAGATGCCGGGGTTCTTCATATGTCCCTTCACTACATCCCTGTATCACAAACTTGGATAACCACGGCTCCACCCGCCCTGACGCAGTACAGAATAGAAAACTGCCTTTGGGAGCCTGTCACCCTCCATTCAGCAAATATCTCCCACCCAGCACACTACCACCGTGGCGCAGCACCTATATATCAGGAATATGTTCCTGCCATCTGATATGCAAGACAATGCGCAGATGACGAAGTTGGACTCGAGTCAAGACTTTGATGTGCTTGCGGTAGAGTGACACATTTTCCTTATTTTGCTCCCCATTTTGAGGCACATCTAAGGGAATATCATCCAGGCCTGATGCTTTGTGATTTTCTATGGCCTTCAAGGTTTTCCTCAGCGCCTACATAGTGATCTTATGGTCGAGGTCATCTCGCCTCTAGTGCCACTCTAGTCATCTGCAGACGTCTCACTGGACAGATCCATACTGACTGAGCAGGTTATAGAAATGTTCCTTCCATCTATCTCTGCGTTCTTCAAGCTCGGTGTGCAGTTTGCTCCCGTCTGCTGACTTGGTTCGTGTCACTGCTCTGCTCCTGGAACGATATATGGCTTTCAGTCAAGTAAACAACCCGTGGTAGTCATGTTTGTTAGTCATGCTCGGTTAAGCTTTTGCCTGACTGTGCATCGAGTCATTCTTCAACAATCTCACTTCTCTCAGCACTTTGGGCTTCATTTCACGATACTATTAATTACATGAGCTGAGTGACGTGATGTGAGCAGTATTCTCTGTATTTGGTTGGTTAGGGTCTCTTTCCGGGGTGTCACTATCAAATAGTGATTACCACTACTTAGTAGTAACCACTAAGTGGTGGTCAGTTGAGCATTCTACTCCACGTAGGCCTTCAAGCACAGGATCTCCTGCAGCCCAGTCTTCCGAGTAATTACATTGTCCAGCAGAAGATAATGGTCAAACCAAGGATGTTTCCGTATAAAATTATTCTTGTTCGGCAGATGAAAGAACGTATTGGTGACACAAAGCTCCTGCTCTGCACAGAAGTTCAGCAAAAGATCTCCATTAGAATTCGTTTCATTCTTGCCGAAGTTGCCGATAATACCTGCAAAGGTCTCACAGTCTGTCGCTATTAAAGTTAACCATATTCAACAATTCGTTTTGGTGCAGAACCTTACCTACAATCCTTGTCAGGTCATATTAGTATACCCTTTTCTCCTCTCCTGGTTAGGCCATTGCTGGAGCATTCGAGTCGACGAGGGTCAACTGTTAGTTATTCATGACTGGTATCCGTAAGGTCATCATCTTCTCTGAGACGGCCGACAGAAGGAAGGGTAACGTATGGCGGTTTTGGTATTGACAGCAAAATCCATGCCTAAGACAAATTTCCCATTAGTTTTCCCAATCCAGAAAAAGGTGTAACTCTCATCTTTCAACTGGCCCTGCCCTTCGAGCCTAGTTTCCTGAAGTTCTGTAATGCCTACACTGTATCGGTGCAATTCTTTTGCAATCAGGGCCGTCCACTTTCTGGGTATGAAATCTCCATTAAGCATAATGCGCACTTCTACGTTGCTACAATCATCTCCTTTTTCTTACAATCTCTACCGTTGAAGTGAAGTCCTGCTGGCCGCAGTGAACCAGCCAGGTTTTGTTCTGAGCACGTTTTCTATACCCCACCTTTTCTAGAAGCTTTCGCTTCCTGGGCGGGCAATGCTCTCTGAAAACAGATGCCCAGAAACTCGCTTGGCTTCCTAAGCCTGCTGGTTGGCAGTGCGCTTTCTAGCAACTTTCAGTTATTTACACTTGATACCGTTACTTCCACTCCATCGCCACAGGACTCACTTCTTTGAACAAACGCCTTAAAATATGAATAAGACAGTCTGCGACAATCACCCACGATTCACTACCCCTCAGAATCTCTACGCCAGGTATCAGACAGCGTACAAAAATGCAACGAGCAAGATCAGACGATTGGTGTTACCTTGCAGCTCACTTGCAAGTTGACGCCCAACCGTTCTCTGATGGCACAGGTGTTCTGATTGACAGCAATAACCTTCAAAGCATTGGTTTAGGACTTTTCCGCATCGTTTGTCTGCCCCACTGGGTCTCCACACCGGTAACAATTGGTGTACAAAAGTACTACGAACAAGTTAAGGCGAGTGGGCTGCCCCACAGTAGCGGCGCATTTGCAAGTCGACGCCCGGCTACGTCTTCCTCTTGGCAGCAATGAACTTCAAGCTATTGGTCTAGGTTTCCTCCGTCTTGTCGGTTATCCAATGCCTCGCTACCGACGTCTCCACCGTATCTCTATTATGGGAGGTAAAGAGGTTTCTAGCACTCGCTCAAGGTGCCACCCCAGTCTACGGACCTAATTTCATTTAGCTTACCGAAACTACTACTACTAATAATAATAATACTACCACCACCACCCACACCCACCACCACCACCACAAACCACCACAAACCACC
>NC_068996.1:41175651-41177063 GCF_001194135.2 Octopus bimaculoides | reverse complement strand
GGTCATAGGATCGCGGTTTCGATTCTCAGAGCGGGCGTTGTGAGTGTTTATTGAGCGAAAACACCAAAAGCTCCACGAAGTTCCGGCAAGGGATGGTGGCGAACCCTGCTGTACTCTTTGACCACAACTTTCTCTCACCCTTACTTCCTGTTTCTGTTGTGCCTGTAATTCAAAGGGCCAGCTTCGTCACACTTTGTGCCACGCTGAATATCCCCGAGAACTACGTTAAGGGTACACGTGTCTGTGGAGTGCTCAGCCACTTGCACGTTAATTTCACGAGCAGGATGTTTCGTTGATCGGATCAACTGGAACCCTCGACGTCGTAAGCGACGGAGAGCCAACAAACAGTTACTAGAGTGGTGGGAGGCAAGCTTCTTACTACACACCCCACCTTCTCCTAAATATATTAATTTATATTTTCAAAGTTTACTTAAAACCCAATTGTGGATGTATACAAGAGAGGATGTTAAAAGATTTCCACCTGTAGCTAAGGTAGACGTATGTGTGACTGCTTGTGGGCATAGTAAATTTTTATCGTCAAGTTGTGTGCAACTGCATGCGCTTCAGCTTTGTGTTGAATTACAGGTAGAAAAATTAAGGAAGGAGAAATATAAGGTAATTTACTAAGTAGATCACACGCACAAATATATACACACGCACATGCACACACACACGTGCATACATACATACACACACAGATAGATAGATAGATAGATAGATAGATAGATAGATAGATAGATAGATAGATAGATACTTATTTCTATGTATATATACATATGCATACTTATATATCTGAGTGTGCAGACATATACATATATACATATAAGTATCAAATTTTGTGCCTGAAACTGCTCTATAATGTAATCAACATCACTGTCACAATGAACAAGTGCTGAACAACTTTAGGTTGTGGTGTTTCGTCTAGAAAATGTCCGATTAAAGATGTAGATTTTTAAATAAAAAAATAAAAAAACACAGTATACTTCCAAACCAGGCGAAAAGAATCGTCTTGGAAGCGGATGAGAACGACATATTGTTAGTTTGCACTTATTTCTGCTCATCTGCGCTGTTTACACTTCGGTTATATACGCACACAACGTTTTTTTATTTTTTATTTTTTTAGTATTCAATAGTCCTTCTCTGCACCATTAACGAATAGAGGATGTGTGTGCGTGCGCGGGGAAATATGTAGGGTTGTGTATGTGTGTGTGTGAGCGCGGGTGTACGTGTTTGTACACATTGACATGCATGCAGAAACAGTGATAGTAAGAGAAAGAAAGAAAGAAAGAAAGAAAGAAAGAAAGAAAGAAAGAAAGAAAGAAAGAAAGAAAGGAAGGAAGGAAGAAAGAAAGGAAGGAAGGAAGGAAGGAAGGAAGGAAGGAAGGAAGGAAGGAAGGAAGGAAGGAAGGAAG
>NC_068996.1:41174319-41175426 GCF_001194135.2 Octopus bimaculoides | reverse complement strand
GGAAGGAAGGAAGGAAAACAGAAAGAAAGAACGAAAGAAAGAAAGGAAGGAAGGAAGGAAGGAAGGAAGAAAGAAAGATAGAAAAACAGAAAGAAAGAACGAAAGAAAGAAAGGAAGGAAGGAAGGAAGAAAGAAAGGAAGGAAGGAAGGAATGAAGGAAGGAAGAAAGAAAGAAAGGAAGGAAGAAAGAAAGGAAGAGAAGGGGAAAATTGGCGTGTATATGAGCAACCGTGGATAAAAAATACGGTAATTAATATTTAAAGGTGGCATTCTTGATAATTAGATTTCATTCTTCGTCTGACGGAAATTGGAGGTTCGTTGTTCACTAACAATTTTGTCTATCCTTAGATACACGCATATAGGCATCTGATTTTTCAATACTTGTTACGTAAATGAACAATCTATGTTGTGACCGGAAAGAAAGACGTAAGCACAATATCCATATTTAACTGGGTTTTTTTTTTAAATATTTGCTGACGAAATACATCAAATAATATTTTAATTAGTGTAATTATTAGAGCATACGATGATTTCTCCAAAGAACTGCGGGCTTATGTGAAAATAATACATGCATGTTTGTTTGTATTTCTGCTTTAATTTATAACAACTCTCACAAGTGTAATTCACAGTAAGACATATGTTGTTCTGTATTTAAGAGATGAGGAATTATGTGCATTATTTACATTATTTACATTTGACGGATATTTGTCCTGATCTTTTTTTTGTTGTTAACACAACGTTTCGGCTAATATACCCTCCGGCCTTCATCAGGTGTCTTGGGGAAATTTCGAACCTGGGTTCTCATTCCTAAGGTATACTTCGACGTTGTTAATATCATTATTATTATTATTATTATTATTGAGTGAGAGAGCAGTGCATGCCATCAAAGTGACACTGGGGTAAAATATACGAAGCCTAATATACCCATCATAACCACACGTCTGATAAGGGTACACCAGGCACATGCATCACAACCATATGTGCACGACATGGTGATCTCATATCAAGATAAACAGTGCATGACCTCGCAGGTGGGGCCCAGTTAGAATTTTTTCAGGTCGAGTAGCCCATCCCGCTCAAAAGGTCCCTGAATAAGGTTTGTTTAAG
>NC_068996.1:41173270-41174183 GCF_001194135.2 Octopus bimaculoides | reverse complement strand
TATATATACCGTATATGTATATATATATATATATATAAATATATATACACATATATATATATATATACATATATATATACATATACAAGGCTTTGGTCGACCCAAGGCTTATAGTAGAAGACACTTGCCTAAAGTACCACGTAGTGGGAGTGAACCTGGAACCATTTGATTAAGAAGAAAATTTCTCACCACACAGTCAAGCCTACGCCTACATATATAAAAAAAAAATCACTTAAACACACATATATACGTATGCGTGCGTATACATCACAGTTTCTGGTATATAAACATACAGAGAGGCACACCTCAATTTACATCGTTCCGAGTTATGTCTTTTAGGGGGAGGACTTCACGACATTTTTCTTCTTTTTTTTGTTAAAGAAGTTAACAGAAAAATAAACTTCAACATCACTCGATTCAGTTTCAACATTCATATTTAAAAACATAAATTTTTTGAAAAACAAACGGTACAAAAAGAAATACTGAAGAAGATAATCAAATAGAATTCTTGTGAAAATACGTAGAAAACATTTGCTAAAACTGATTAAGCTGATAAACTTCACAAACTTTTTCGTTATTATTTAAAATAATGACTATACCACGGGACCTTGATGACTGCTTGAAAGCAGGAAAGTATACTAGTCCTTATATATTTAATACTAAATATGTCATTTATTCAATAGGACATTCAATACTTCATTTCATTTTACTTCATTTCATTTCACATTAATTTTATAATATAAATGAAACATAAAAAGCAGACAGAGTTGGAACTCTTTTAAATAATATATTCCTCTATACACAATCATACAAACCCCTATTTTATTTTTTATTCTTTAATTTTTATTTTTTATTTTTTATTCTATTTTATTTTAAGTCTTATTTTTATTTTAAGTTTATTCTTACTTTTTTA
>NC_068996.1:41161811-41168227 GCF_001194135.2 Octopus bimaculoides | reverse complement strand
ATATATATATATTAAAGATTATTTGCCAACATAACGTGATGATGGTCATCGTTAGGACGAATGCTACTGCTATTTAGCCCCAGGAAACTTCGTCTCCAGCTGGCTATACGACACACTAACTGTGTCCTTATATTTTCGATCATGGGAGTTTAGTATCCCCACTCAGCACAAAACAATATCTGTGTATCGCGATTTTTGGGTTATTTCCCTTCATCAGCACTGAATAACTCTTGGGCTAGAGATGGCGCTGCTCAATTCTTGTTTGAAATATATAGTTTTCAAAGTGACACACACAGATAGATAGATAGATAGATAGATAGATAGATAGATAGATAGATAGATAGATAGATAGATAGATAGATAGATAGATAGACCAAATCGAGAGCATTTTATAAATGTTTCGTACAGCAAACGGACAAACGGCGCACTTACAATTATCAACAACAGCATTGGCATATATAAGAGCAGTCGCTTTCTAAAGCAAGACAATTCAGTCTTGGTGATGTCCATAATTATATGCTGCTGTTCTCAGTTAGCCTGTTTTTAGTCAATTGGGCTTGATTAGCGATTTATTTTTCTTATTAGGGAACAGTCATATAATTCTTTATAGCACCAGCTATGCACACGCGGACACACCCACACACACAGACATACACACACACACACACACACACACACACACGCGCGCGCGCGCGCGCGCATCACATGCACGCACGCATACACACCTACCGAAATATAACTCGTTCAATTTTCAATCAGCTACAACGCCAATACCAACACCATAACCTAAATATTGGTTCCGAATTTATACGCTCACCACTTTACGGTTGAATATGAATTTAGATGTAATAGATTTTCTCGACGTTGTGTGAGGATATGTATGTATGTGTGTATGTATGTATGTATGTATGTATGTATGTATGTATGTGGGTATGTATGTCATTATTCAGTTTTATTTCAAGATGTATTGCCAACAAAGAAAGAGCTGGTTTCTAACCTAGATCCAAGGGTCCTTCAGTGGAATTTCAACATCAACAACAGGATATTTCTGTATGTATGTATGTATGTATGTATGTATGTATGTATGTATGTATGTATGTATGTGGGTATGTATGTCATTGTTCAGTTTTATTTCAATATTTCTTGCAAATAGAAAAAGAGCCGGTTTCTAACCTAGATTCAAGGCTCCTACATTCGAATTTCTTCATCAACAGATTTTGTATATATGTAAGTATGTATGTATGTATGTATGTATGTATGTATGTATGTATGAATGTATGTATGTGTGTGTGTGTGTATGTATGGATAGATGTATGTATGTATGTATGTATGTATGCATGTATGAATGTATGTATATATGTGCTTGTATGCATGTATGTATATGTGCAGATTTGTATGTTAGTTTTATGTATGTATTCTCATACATAGCGCTGCATGTGTAGACATGCTCATATCTACTTAAATGATAAACGTCTGGAAAGTTTTGCATATTTTTATGTATGTATGTGTGTATGTTTGTGTATGCCTGTGTGTAAGCGCGCGCGCGCGCGCGCGTGTGTGCATGTGAAAGACAGACACAGTGGGGGATAAAGAGAAAGAAGGTGGTAGAGAGTACAATCCATATGAATGAATTAGGGGTAATGCGTATAATCACTGGTATTTGACATTTTGTTGGACATTTTTTACGAATTTGTGCGTTTATGTATGTGTTGGTTATTATATAAACATACATATATATGCATATATATATACACACACACATATATATATATATATATATATATATATATATATGCATATACATATAATACTGGCGGCGCATGGCTTAGAGGTTAGGGGTTTTGGACTCATGATCGTAAGATTGTGTTTCGATTCTTAACTGGGCGACAACATTGTGTTCTTGAGCAAAACACTTCATTTCGCTTTCCTGCAGTCTATTCAGCTGGCAAAAATGACTGATCCTGCAGCGGACCATTGTCCCGTCCATGTGGTGAATATATACGCCATTGAAACCGTGAAACCGGCCCTCATGAGCCTGGCATACCTTGAGAAGGAAATAGCTCATGGCTGCAATCCAATACTAAGTACTGGAATCCAATAATACCTGTTTTTTCTAAGCCTGGCACGTATTCTATCGACATCTTTTTGGCGAACTGCTCAGTGACGGGACGTACAGATTGCAACACGTTTGCCAAGCGGTAATGGGACCCAAACACAAAGACATATGCGCGCACTAACACAGCAAGCCTCGTTTAGTTACAGTGCACGAAATCCACCCACAAGCCTTTAGTTTTCCCGGGGCTATATTTGCCAAGACATGCTCGAGATTCCGCGCAACGGTACTGAACCTTAAACCTCATTGTTGGGATGCAATATTCTTACCACATTGCTATTTTTCTGAAAATATATCTCAATTTGTTTGTCTATTTTTTATTTATCTCTTTCAACCTCCTACCCTTATTTTCCTTCTTAATCTTTCATTTGTTTTTTGTTTTTGGGTTTTTTTTTTTTACATTCACTTACATATAAACCCTTGTTTCTCATTCCTTCTCTTCAAGTTTATATATCTAAGCTCCCAGTATTTCTACTCCCAAATTCGCAACATCTTCCAATGTTCCTCCCTAATCTTCATCATAATTTTCCCTTGCTCCATTTTATAAATACGACTTCTCTTTATCTTTATCAGATATTATTATTATTACTATTATTATTATTATTATTATTATTATTATTATTATTATTATTATTTTTTTTTTTTTTTTTTTTTTTTTTTTTTTTTTTTACAGTATCGCTTTGCGTCTAGCATTTGCAATGACTGCTATTTTAACTTCTTTTTCGTGTCTTTATCCAGCAATATTTCTCTGTATTTCTAACAGCGGCGTCTTACTCTTCTTATTTCCAAAGTGGAATGACTAAAAGCTTTTCGATATTATTTTGATATACCCATTAGATACTTTCTTCTGTGAAGATTTCTATCTATGAATAATACATAATACCTAAACAGAAAGAAAGATATGCAAACAGAGACACACATACGCATACTCACCTGTACGTACGTATGCATAATGTATATATTATTATATGTGTATGAGTGTTTATCTGATATATATATAGATACATGTATATATATATATATGCATATATATGTGTGTGTGTGTGTGTGTGTGTGTATGCATATATGTATATATATATATATACATATACATATATGCATAATATATTTTTCCTGTATCTATGTATATAGATACATACACAAATATATGTGTGTATGTGTGCATGTATATATATATATATATAAATAAATGATTAATATATATTCCTCATATACAATATCACCAATGCTTTAACTGAGACGCATTAGTATACTAGCATATTTTTCTATTTATCGACTTATATTTCCAATATCCCAATCTAAATTTGTCATTCAAATTTATGTATGTAAATGTAGGTGTATATGTGTATATATATATATGTGTGTGTAAGTGCGTGTCTGTTTGTGTGCGTGCGCGCGTGCGCGCGCGCGTGTGCGTGTGCGTGTGCGTGTGTGTGTGTGTGTGTATGTGTGTGTGTTTTTCGTGTGTGCATAATTTGTCTCTTCATATGAATATATTCTTTGGAATTTATTTATTTACTCGTTCATAAATGTTTCAAATCCTATTCGCTACAATCATTTCTTTTATCTGTATTCTGATAATATGAAAGTGGGTTTTGGATACATAATATGGATGTGTTGATGTTTTATATACATATACATGTTATGTATGTGTGTATATAAAAAAAATATATACACATATACACATACATATATACTCTACATATACATTATCATATATATAACTTATACTTACATATGTATGTACATTGATACATAGATGCAAACATATACACAAATATATAAAACGTAGATATGTATATCTTTAATAATATCTGTTGGCGGGAATCTGTATATCGGTGCATCCATGTACGTGTATAACCTAAAGAATCTTTCTCTATTTATGTGTGCGTGTCAGTCCAGTCCGTACTTTCATTGTTATCGCCATTCATGTTACATAATTCATACCGATTGCATTAATATTTATCATCCTTATTTATTCCTCTTATTAATTAGAAAACATCCAATCTTTCTTTTTATATCATTTTCCGCCTCTTGCTTCTCTTTTTCCTTATTACTAACATATATTAAGTTCTCTATCTATATATGTAATTATTTATATATTCAGTTAACTTATTTATTTGTTTATTGCTCTGTAATTCAAGATTAGACACAAGTCTGACTGAAAGACCTGGGGTAGTGGGGGCTAGACAAGTAACGCCATCTGTCTGGATTATTTTTAATTTCCGGCACAATCTATACGGTTTTCTCCATTCGTAAACTTGTTTCTGACTCTGCCAAAGTGCAAGGCTTCTTTTACGGTTGGCTGAAGTCTAACTGAAACAGGGGTTGAGCGCTGATAGGTGAATTTTGTTTAAAGTCTTTAAGGAAAGAATATGAAAAATGACTTGAAGATACCGTCGAAATGAGAGAGAGAGAGGAAGAGGGAGAAGGGGAGAGACAGGGGATGGGGAGAGCTGGTTTCGATCGAAGGGAGGGAAAGGAGATGGAGAGGGGAAAAGGAGGTGACTGAAATGGAAAGAAATAATAAGAGATTAGAAAGAAGAGAGCGGGAGAGACGAGGGAGGGATTTGGGAAAAGGGGGACGGGGAATAAAGATATTGAAAAAGGGGTGGGAAGGATTAAAGAGAGAAAAAGAAAGATAAAAGAGATAATTACAGATAGGGAGAGTGCACTACGAATAGAGAGGGGAGAGAGAGAGAGAGAGAAAATGACACATGAAAGGAAACATCAACGAATCATTTTTGTTTATGAGACAGAGAGATTGGGAAAGATAAGAAGAAACCGAACGGTATTTAAAAAGAGAGAAAGAATGATACATAAAGAAAGGGAGAGAGGTGGGTGAGAAGAGGAGAGAAGAAGAGATGATAGGAATGAAGGTTGAGATGAGAAAACGAGGTAGGTTGAGAGGGTGAAATGGCGGCAGTGAAAAGGAAAAGAACAGGAACAATTTAACATATGAAAAGGGTGCGTTTAATGACATACATTTACACATACACATAGTTAAACTAGCATTCATATACAAACATATACACAAATTTTTCAGTGGGTGGATGAGAATTTGAGCAAATGGAACGAATCTCAACCAGTATTATTCTTCACGTGATTCTTAGATTATAGAATGTGATAAGGAAATCAAATTTGATTGGCACTACGCCTAGCAGAACGCCAAATATGGAATGCAGCTGAACAGTTGCAGGAAAATGGTGTGGTTGGTTCCACACCATTTTATACTGCAACTGTTCATATTCACTCGCAAATAAATAAATAAAATACATACAAAGATGCATGCACATTCATACAAACATTACATGAATATATAAACGAATGTATACATACTGTTCAATGTACAAACGTACATACATTCGTATATGCATTAGTGGAAGTACGAATACGCGCATTTGTGCGTGTATAGATGTATGTATGTATGTATATATACATATACATATATACATATATATACATGTATATATATGTAAATGTATGTATAAGTGTATATGATATGCATTTATACATATGTATGTATGTTTTATAAATATACATACAAAGATAGAGAGGAGAGATGCATGTAAATGTATGTACGTGTAAGGGTGTGTGTGTGTGTGTGTATGTATGTCTGAGTGTGAGTGTGTGTGTCTTTGCACATGCATGTGGATGTGCATGTATATATAAGTCTGTGTGTATATGTGCGTGTATATGTATTTTCTTGTTTCAATTTTTATTTTTATGTCAAACTTGCTAGCGTTCTGTGCCGAGTAAAATTTGATATATATATGTGTGTGTATGTATGTATATGTGTGTGGGTGTATGTGTGCGTGTGCGTGTGTGTGTGTGTGTGTGTGTGTGTGTGTGTGTGTGTGTGTGTGTGTGTGTGTGTGTGTGTGTGTGTGTGTGTGTGTGTACACACAAATAAAGATTTGTAAAATATCATTGTTAAAAAACAGAAATATTTACTATTCCAAAATAGTAGAATATAAAAGTAATATGAAGTAATAGTTCCGGAATATGTTTTTCAATCATCGTGAGATGAGTGTTCTACGCGACTGGCTGCAGACAGGCTATTTCGAATGCCCTGGACTATAACAGGTAATAATGTCTAGGTGGGTGCAATGAACGTAATTGAGAAGTAGTTGAAGTTATGGTCAGAGAAGGCTAGAGACGAAACGCAATAAGTAGCTCAATTTTGCTCGAACGAACCTAAATTTAACAAGTTAATATTAATGTTGAATGCAATATTAAATTCTCATCTGTGTGCATGTATATATATATATATATATATATATATATATATATATATATATAT
>NC_068996.1:41155991-41160137 GCF_001194135.2 Octopus bimaculoides | reverse complement strand
CAAAACCTTTTGTAACCTTCGTCCTGTCTTTGTCCTTATATGTTTTTAATTGATATTAGCCCTTGTGGCCAATAAAACGAATTAATTATTATTATTATTGTTGTTGTTGTTGCTGTTGTTGTTGATGTTGTTGTTGCTGCTGCTGCTGCTACTGCTGCTGTTGTCGTTGTTGTTGTTGTTGTTGTGTGAGTGAGTGAGTGAGTGAGAGAGTGAGAGAGTGAGAGAGCAGTGCATGCCATCAAAGTGACACTGGAGTACAAATATACGAAGCCCTGTATACCCATCATGACTACCCGTCTGATAAAGGTACACCAGGCACATGCATCACAACCATATGTGTGCGACATGGTGATCTCATATCCAGATAAACAGCGCATGACCTCGCAGGTGGGGCCCAGTTAGAATTTTCTTCAGGTCGGATAGCCCATCCTGCTCAAAAGGTGCCTGAATAAGGTTTGTTTGAGGATGTTGAATGAAACACCCATGTTTCCAGAGATGAATTATCCAAACCCCAAAGAATTCCTCTCAACACTTGGCTATGATGCTCCCCCACTACTTCTGCTCCTGATCAGAGATGCACATATCGTCAGCCACCAAGGGACATGCTCAAATGGTTATGGTCAAACAACTGACAAGCAAATCTGTGGTATTAAGCATAATATTTGCTGTAGCCCATCTATTATACCAAGACAAAACAATATACATGATAACCCTTCCAGCCAGTTAAGATCAGAAGCCATGAGAGCCACTGTCTGATACTGCATCAAGGCATTCATTATTATTATTATTATCATTATTATTATTATTATTATTATTATTATTATTATTATTATTATTATTATTATCATTATTATCATTATTATTATTATTATTATTATTATTATTATTATTATTATTATTATTATTATTATTATTATTATTATTATGGCCGTCTGCCGAGTAAGCTACGTTGACCTCGGCTCCGTATTTTGTTGCTGAATAATCCTTATTTTCTCCGGAAAAAAACTGTGATTGCATGTCATTATGAACTAGAGTGGAAAATAGGAGAACTTTTTGCTGGTGAATTCCTTTTCTTTATTTCTAGGGGGACTTTCAAAATGGCGACTGCAATAATAATGTTGGAGAGAGCGTTAGTCGTCAATGAGAGAAAGGGAGAGAAGGAAAAGAGTCATATGATGAAGAATAAAGAGGATGATAGCGTTTCGCCTGTTGATGTTGTCACCGCCACCATTACCAACAACAGCAACAACAACGCCGCTTTGTGCAGCAACAACGAGAACAACAACGGCAGCAACTGCGGTAGCGACAGCAACTCAATGACAACAACGACAATTTTTTTCAGAAATTTTCAAGAATGGAAACGAAACCACTCTACCAACAATAACAACATAACAACTGCAGCAGCAGCAATAGCAGCGACAACAACGACAGCAGCAGCACCGACAGCAGCAGCACCGACAGCAGCAACAGTAGCGACAGCACCGACAAGAAGCCAGCGCTTCTTTTGCTAAAATTACTACTAATCAGAGATGGGTAGAGCACTCTTTCGACAGTAATTTTGGTCAAAACTTCCGGAAATGTCTGGAAAGACTCAATCTACTCGTACTACCAGCAGGCGAGAAAGATAAGATCACAAAAACACTGTGATCTACAGATGTCTTAATAAGAAGACCAGACGGGTCGAAAATCCGACTCCAGCGCAGACAGAAAAATGTCTGAAAGAGGTTTGAGGGTCAATTTGGATCTCTCGAAAAGAATTTGGATCTCTCGTGGTTACATGCTATAGCAAAGGGGCATCGAAAAGAATGGCCATGCACACTTGCTTCTCAGATGAACACATTTTCATCCTACCTTATCTGGGGAGGCGAGTGAATAAGATTACGTTTTTGAATGTGCCTACGGAGATTAACATCCAGTATTTCGGAATGATACTGGATGAGTATGACGATATTTTCATTTTGAAATCCACCCCGAAAGAAAATGGATCGGCGGTCTGGGTGAAAGTGGAAATGTAGCTGACTGCAGAAAACCTCCATAGGATCCCTGATCTAGTTTACATGAAAGGCACAAAACCCATGGAAGTTGTGTTTGAGGGCAGAAAAGCTAAGAGTTACTTCTGCGGAAGTACAATCCATCAAAAAGCTGTCTGCCCTCATTTAAAGACAGAAACCACCCTTGTTGAAAACTCCAGGATCACATCTAGTTGAACCTCAAGAGCAAGTCAGGAACCCTACATCCAAACTTCGACAGCAGAAAAGTTTGGCCCCTACTCCCTCCCGCTGAAGAGCAAGCGGTTCTCAAATGTCCCACTCCGCAACCAAACAAGGATTTGCATTCCTCTTTGGACTAGATTATCCCATCCTCCACCGATTCCTTGGAGAATGATTTGGAGAAGAAAGATCGGGCTGAAGGACAGTAAACAGTCTCCAAAGAGGCGAACCAAAAGAAAAGAAAGGCTCAGTACCCGACTCCGCGAGCTACAAACATAAACCTCATTTTCAGCCTACTGTACAACCACCTCAAAAACATCAGCAGCAGCATCAACAACAAAAATAACAGCAGCAGCATCAACCACAACAACATCAATAACAACGTCAACAACAGCATCATCAGCAACAGCAACATCAATGACAACAACAACAACAACGACAACAGCAATGAAACCTAAATCTGTTGAAAATTTAAACCCAACACAAAATGTATGCATCAGTTTCACAGTTGTGAACAAACTCAACACTGACTTGATGGATCACCTAAAAGAAAATCAAAATAAAAACAGAGGAGCATGAAATTGAGAATTCCATTCTCAAAACCCCAAAAGACAGACTGTTAATTAAAATATCAGCAAATTTTAGAGGACCATTCGAGAAAAATACGCAGCTGGTGTGGGAATGTTTAAAGAAAATTATTAACGAAAGACTATTAGAAGGGCCTTTTATAAGACAGTTGCCTGGAGAGAGGTCTGGAATACCTGAGCGTCTCAAAAATCAAGGTGAGTGGTCTCCCTCGTTGTCTTTCTCCTACTGACATGTCAACTATAAAATGGGAGTGTGTGAATGTGTACGGCCTGGATTCAGCTTGGAAGGTTGCTCGTTTAAAGACCTTAGGTCGCTCGTATTAGATATTACTGTAATTGGCGAGACAAGGATTTCTAATGCACAAGCACCAGTGCCCATTCTCGACAACAAACTAGTTAAACGGCAGTCAACAGGAGAAATCGTCAGCAACTGGTGGTGGATCGTCCGGAAGAAAGCGATTAGAGCAGAATCGATGTTTAGCAAAGATAGAAAAGAATACATGAGAGAGTGAACGAGTTAGCAAATTAGAAGAGTGGTGGCCGATGTGTTAGCAGCGAGAATGGCCCTTGACCATTTCTTCGAAGCGAAGCACAAAGGTTGCGTTTTCAGAGCTAAGGCCCGTGCGCTCAAACACAAAGAAAATAAAGCTGTCCGATGGGCCCTAACGGTGGAGACGCGACGTAAAAACAAAACCACGGTCACATCTTTGATGGATCGGGACTTGCGCGTACTACAAGGCTCCGAGCAGATGTGTGCAGCTTTTCATCCACACTTCGCGCAGTTGTTTGTAGAGGGCGATGGGTCGACGATAGTAGTGGACTTTAGTTCGTACTTAGGCGGCGTGCAGCGGTTCTCAGCAGCTGACGTGAGGTTATGTGAAAAACCAATAACAGGCACTGAAATTCGGAAGACGGTGAGCGATTGCACAAGTTGTAAATCACCCGGTTTGGATGGTCTACCTTATGAATTCTATGTATTCATGCCTGATTTTTTTGGAGACCTCTTGGCAAACGTCTACTGCAGCTGGCAACAGTTTTCCTTTGCCTGGTGGCTGTGGCGAAAGAGGTTGTTTGGTGGACAGGACTGAAAGGCATGAGGACAGATACATTCCTCTTTGATAGAGCTCTCATTGACTTCTTCAAGTTTCACTTAAAAAGAGTGAAGAGGGAAATGCTGTCCTCAAGTGAGTTTATTGAAAGGTGGGTGAAAGTTGCGAGAATGGCAAGAGTGGATGGTACCTCTCTAAGTGTAGACCTGTGAGTCGTAGAGAAGGAATTGGAGAGGGCACTTGCCTTTCGTGTTCAAGGAGATCTTGGACAGTGGGCTTCCTCGAATATCCTTAGAGGTC
>NC_068996.1:41151050-41153550 GCF_001194135.2 Octopus bimaculoides | reverse complement strand
CATTATTAATTTCAAATTTTGTTACAAGGCCAGCAATTTCGGGGGGTGGGGATTCGATTACATCGACCCCAGTTCTTGACTGGTACTTATATTATTGACCCGGAAAGTATGAATAACTAAGTCGATCTCGGTGGAATTTGAACTCAGAATGTAAAGCGGACGAAATGCCACAACTAACGATTTTGCCAGCTAGCCGCCTTACACCATTTTCCCTCATTATTAATAAGATAATTCCATCTGTTTGACAAATTGTTGATCTCTCAGGTATAACCCAATATTATTTCTAACCTCTTCAATATTATTTCTAACCTCTTCACAAATAATTAACTGTTTTCCCTCTAAATAACGATGCATTGACCTTTTAAGATCATAGTATCACAATTAACAAAAGATGAAGAGATGAAAAAGATGATAGCAGAATTAAAGTCAGGAGAGTAACAAAGATATGATAGACTTCCATATTAAGTGGTATAATCTTGGGTGATCTGGGCAATATTGGTCTTGCATTATCTCGTAAGGACAATGACCCTTTAAGACCGACCGATGATGGACGCTTTTTCTGCAAAATTCTGTGTAAATTGACGGCAATACTTCTCTGAAATAACTATTTCGTTTTAGTTTAAAATAACGTGATAGATATTTTTCATATCCCACAAACTCAGAGCATAACGTTCTTCGGGTAAAGTTTTAATTTGTGGACTGACCATAGCGGTTTTCGTTTGATATAACTACAGAGAATTTACTTTTCATACCGTATGATGACTCTGCCAAGAAAAGGTTCGGTAGCTATCCAATTCTTCAATGACGCGCAGAAGGCAGTTATTTGATTAAGCTTAGAAGGAATCCGAGAATGAGGGACCCACTGACCAAGTTTAGACATTTTCCCTAGTTTGAAGATATTTTATTATCGAAGTATAACTTAAATTGAACTGTCTTGCAAATTCTCAACTAGGTTGCTTTGGATTCACTTCAACTACGGTTTTTAGTCGATCAAGATTGAATAGAGTTTGTCTTCGAGATCGGGGGAATCTGTGAGAGGAAAATTTACGAGCAAAACTTGCCAAACTATCGTTGGCATGTCCGGGGACTCAAAGCTTCATTTCTGTAAACTGAACGAATATTTCTTCCTGATTCCATTCAAAAACAACCTGTTTTGAAATTTTACAGCAAACCGGGTAAAATCGAAGCGAATTGACATATAAATAATCTGCAAAGACACAAAATAAAAATGAATAAACATTAGAATGGAAAAATTAGCTGTAAGAAACGAAAACTACTCTCAAAGTCATCATATCAAAAATTACTGTAAATATTAGGAAATACGGAAGATGAACTGCAGAGCGTCCGAGAAAATATCTGTGACATAAGATTACCTCTCTTTAAAATTTCAAATTTTTTTATCTCTTACATCCCCAGAAAATTCATCGTGTCTTATAATTTCGAGATCGAGAAAATGCATATAAATAATTGAAAGAAGTTTAGACAAGAACTTTCGAAAGTGGTAACCCATCATAACAGTCCAGTAAAACAACTAAACGATGTTACAATTAATCTACATAGAATGGATCAAATCATAAAAAAACAACAAAATGGTAGTCTAACTTTCAAGAAATAGCAGCAAAATTTCTTTGAAGATCTGTGCTACTGTTTTATGTAGAAATATGACACTGTATAATGTAGTGCAAAGCGTTAAATTATTCAATGTGATTGAATCCCATTCTGAAGAGGTGATTTTGGTGCTAAATTAACAAAAACAATTCAATTAACAAAATATATTGATGCTTTACAATATGGCTGATAGCAGTGTGGAGCGCTCTACACGCAAAACACATATCTAGCAGAGTATTACAAAAATTTCGACAAACTTGGAATTATTCGAGTAACAAACACGCACGCACAAACTCACACATACACATACATACAAACACACGCTCAGACACACACGCTCAGACACACACGCTTACACAGACACACACACGTTCACACACGTTCACACACACACACATACTCACACACACGCACACATTTCTTTCAGTTATTTGACTACGGCCTTGAATTGTTATTCAAATGCATCGATTTCAATACTGTACTTTTTGCCGAACAGCTAAGTTACGGGAACACACCAACACCGGTGGCCAAGCGGTATGGAGGGACAAACACAAAAAAAGAACACACACAACACATATTTATATATACATATAGAGATATATACGACGGGCCTCTTTCAATTTCCGTCAACGAAATCTGCTCTCAAGGCTTTGGTCAGCGCGAGGCTATTGTAGATAACATTTGCCCAAGGTGCCACGCATATGTACGTCTGAAAAGCAATTTAAACGATTATTAGAAAATATGATGAAGAATAATTCAAATGTTAAGCTTGCTGATCAGAAAAGCTTTCACAAAAGATAGAGTTGGCTTTATTTGGAGAGTGTGACTGAAGTTATTCGATAGTTAGCCGTACAGCAATTTTTAATATTTCCACTTCACACTCAATATATTC
>NC_068996.1:41149135-41150072 GCF_001194135.2 Octopus bimaculoides | reverse complement strand
TACTCAACAGTTAACATAAATCCAATAACATCCTTATAAGATGAAAAATTAGAGAAATATCCCGTCGGAAAACTCTGAATATATTTCCTTAACCATATAGATTTCCTGGACAATATTAAAAATAACAATTACCAATAGCGTTACCTTTAATTCTATAATTATATACCGATATTATGTAAATAGAAGGATTTATCTGCAAATAATATGTGACAATTATTCAGTAGCCATGATAAAACTCCGAGTTTCGGATGTCGAGGCTGAAACCCACGCTGCCATCTCTTCAGTTATCTGGCCATCGAAAAAAATCGATGGCCAGATAACTGAAGAGATGGTGGCGTGGGTTTCCGCCCCGACATCCGAAACTCGGAGTTTTATCATGGCTACCGAATAATTGTCATATATATATATATATATATATATGTATGTATGTGTCTATATGTATGTATGTATATATGTATGTATGTATGTATTATAGGTGTGTGTGAGTATGGAATTCAAGGTTTCTGATATAGGAATATCACATCCATCGCTACCATGAATATAATATCGGATAATCAATACTTTTTATAATTTCTGATAATCCTTTCTACTATATAAACAAGGATTGAGATTATGGGAATGAAACGAGCGAATTACATTGACCACGCAGCTTGATTTGTATTTATTTTATCGTCCACGAAAAGATGAGAAGCAGCGTCGACTTCGGCGTACTTTGAACTCAGAATGCGATAACAGACAAAACACTGCTGAGCATTCCGTCTGCTCGGTGTCCTAACAATTCTGATTTTACTTAATATTATCTTTGTTAATATTAAATAAAATTTTTATCAAATGTTTCATGAAAATAATAACAGACAAAAGGATTTACTGTCTACCTCAATGTAATTATTAAAATGTAATCAGTAAATTATTTACGTAGGTAAAGAATTAAATATAT
>NC_068996.1:41145399-41146468 GCF_001194135.2 Octopus bimaculoides | reverse complement strand
TATATATATATATATATATATATATATATTATGCATGTATCTATATGTGTATATATATATATACATACACGCACACATATATATACGTACAGCTATATAAATATCTATCGATATAATCTATCTATCTATCGATCTATCTATATGTATATATGCATATACTTATACGAAGATGTGTGTAAGTGAGTTTGTGTGAATGCGTGGGTTGTATGTGTTTTGAATACACTTCAAATAAGGCTGCCCACCTACTTTAATCACACTTTCTCACCACAGTTCAAATTCCTAGTTTTGGCTAACAGCTTCTATGCATACGTCCCATGCAAGTAAATTTTGCGGCAGAGAGGTCTACTTTGCGGACCACAGCTTGTGTTCTTCCTCGGGATATTGAAATCCTTTAATTTGAGTAACTGATATTAGAACGAGTGAATCCACTTCTACATGACGTTTCTGCATTGTAATAAAACAAAAACAGAACAAGATGAAAAAAAAAGAAGAAAAAATAAACAACAGTAATTATTGATTCTACGTTTTTATCATGATACATAGGGTATCCGAGTCATGGCTTACTTGGGGATACAGGAAAACCACAATCCAAGTGAACAAATATAAACCCAGCTAATTGGAAAACGAGAATCGTAATCATCGACGATATGGTTGTTTTATTAGATAAAATACGTTTAAATAAATAAGTAATAACTACCGCAAAATAAGATACCACACACAGTGGAAATATGCATGGAGTAGTAGTAGTAGTAGTAGTAGTGGGAGTTGGTGATGGTGGTGGTGATTGTAATGGTGGCAGTGGTGAGGTGCTTGGTATTGTTGGTAATAATAATAATCGCAATATTAATAACAATAATAATGAAATTAAATATCGTAATAATAATGATATTAATAACCAGTAGTAGTAGTAATAATAGTTATAATGGTGGTGGTGGTGGTGGTGGTGGTGGAGGTGGTGACAGTGGTGGAGGTGGTGGTGGTGCTTGTGGTACTTGTGGTGCTGGTGGTGGTAATGGCGGCGATGGAAGCTGCGGTGGTGACAGCGATGGCGGTGGCGGTGATGGTGGAT
>NC_068996.1:41143763-41144237 GCF_001194135.2 Octopus bimaculoides | reverse complement strand
TATATATATATACATATGTATATATATGTACGTATATATATATATATGTGTATATATAAAAATATATATATACATATATGCATACACACACACACACACAACTATCTATTAAATCCACTGACAAGGATTTGTTCGGCCCGAGGTTATAGTAGAAGACACCTGCCCTAACTGCCACGCAGTGGGACTAAACCCAGAACCAAATGGTTGGGAAGCAATCTTCTTACAACACAGCCACTCCTGCGCCTTATATGTTATATATTTTTATGTTTGTACGTATGAATGTAGATAGATACATACATAGAGAGAGAAAGAAAGAGAGAGACAGAGAAGATTCATAATTACATACAAGAACACATAACTACAAACATATATGTACACACACACAAACGGACACATACGCAAACACACGTACACGCACGCACACCCACACACACACAAACGCATATCTCTCTCTCTCTCTCTCTCTATATATAT
>NC_068996.1:41137928-41139036 GCF_001194135.2 Octopus bimaculoides | reverse complement strand
TATATATATATATATATATATATTCACCCTTTTTTTACACTTTTACTTGGTTCAGTCATTTGACTGAGGCCATGCTGGAGCACTGCCTTTAGCCGAACTAATCGTCCGCAGGACATATTCTTTGTAAGCCTAGTATTTATTCTATCGGTCTCTTTTGCCAAACCGCTAGTTTACGGGTGCGTAAACACACCAGCATCGATCGATTGTCAAGCGATGGTGGGGGACAAACACAGACACACAAATGCATAGATATATATGTGTGTGTGTGTGTGTGTGTGTGAGTGTGTGTGTGTATGTATGTGTGTGTATGTATGTGTGGGTATGTATGTGTGTGTGCGTGTATATACGACGGGCTTCTTTCAAGAACAGTCAAACAAATCCACTCACAAGTCATTGGTCAGCCTGTGGCTAAAGTAGAAGACACTTGCCCAAGAAGCCACGTAGTGAGACTGAAGCCGGGACCATGTGATTAAAAATTAGGTTTCTTACCACACTGCAATACCAAAGTGCCACGCAGTGGGACTGAACCCGCAACTATGTGTTTTCGGAAGCAAGCTTCTTACCACACAGCCACGCCTTAATATATTGTTGTTTTCATTTTAATGTTTAACATATACAGGTTTCGTCAGCAGCCTTAATCTAACTATGCTTAAGATGAATATATGCGGTGTGGTGGGTCCAACTAATTGGACCATTAACTGGATAATGATAATAGAGCATCGTACCTCAGATCAAATAAAAGACAACTTGTAAAATTGAAGAGACATTCGATGTAGTTTACTAAACATCAAGCCAGATACAAGCCAAATAAACAGCATCACAAATGCAACGACCGACATGAAACTATATTTAATTGCTTGCAAAAATGCACTACTTCACTATTTCTAATTTACCCCAGTTAAACTTAACAAAAAAATATATAGATGCATTTCATACATAGCTTATGAGCTATATGCACTCCATAGATGTGTGTGTGTGTGTGTGTGTGTGTGTGTGTGTGTGTGTGTGTGTGTGTGTGTGTGTGTGTGTGTGTGCGCGCGAGTTTTAATTTAGGAGAAATTTATTTTTTTGTATACTCCAACAAAACAAATTTTCACACGAATAACTT
>NC_068996.1:41135636-41136898 GCF_001194135.2 Octopus bimaculoides | reverse complement strand
ATATATATATATATATAATATATATATATGATAGATTGTGAAATACAAAGGAAAACAGCTACAGAATATGCATGTATATATTTTTCTGGGAGCTACTTTAAGTTTAATTAGATGTGTATGGTTTAGATGCTTCCTTTATCGCAAAATTGTCCATTGGAGATACATAATATGTTTAAAGGCAAAATAGAAACAATGATTTGGTTGAGATAATTCCACAAAAGACAAAAATCTAATGCTGCATACATAAAAACAAAAAAAAATTCTACATGAGAGTTCCTTGACAAATACATGAAAATATAACATTTTTTTCTACATGTTATTATTAAATTCTCATAACTTCTCGGTATGCACATATAGTTTTATATATATATATATATATATATATACACACACAAGACGGACTTCTTTCAGTTTCTACCAAATCCACTGAAAAGGATCTGGTCGGCCCGAGGCTATAGAGAAGACGCTTGCCCAAGGTGCCACGCAGTGGGACTGAACCCGGAACCACGTGGTTGGGAAGCAAGCTTCTTACCACAGAGCCACTCCTGCGCCTTAATATATATACACATATATATGCACACATACACATATATGTATGTATGTGTATACATACATATATATACATATGCATATATAAAGATATATATATATATATGTGTGTGTGTGTGAGTGTGTGTGTTTGTATGCGTGCGTGCGTGTGCGTGCGCGTGTGTGTGTAGACATATGTACATTATTACACACACATACATGTATTCTCACAATTTTATGTGTCCCTGTAAGGTGTCTGTAATTGCGTATGTGTGTGACTGTATGTGAGTGTGCCTTTTATTTTTACACATATGTTCATAGTACGCGAATGTAGCAGGAATATATTGATGTATGTGTATACGAGCATATATATATATATATATATATATATATACACACATATATAGGTAAGACGTTTGGGTACTTATATCTCTTTGTAAATGTATGCATGTGTGCGAGTTCATATGCATTTGTGTTTGTGAGTGTGTAAGTCTGTGTACCTGCGTATGTGCGTGCTGCGGTGTCGTTTTCTCGAAATCTAAGCGAAGTACTTAGCTCCCACCCTCACCACACCATATATTATCTACAAAACACAGACACACACACGTAACACAGGCACTCACCTATGTATGTATAAATATATATCTACATACCCTTGCGAATATACATTATATAAAAAAATATTACTGTATACGTACAAAAAAAATGTACATATATATATATATATATATATA
>NC_068996.1:41132549-41133082 GCF_001194135.2 Octopus bimaculoides | reverse complement strand
TATATATATATATATATATATTCATATCTATATATACATATAAGCATATATATACACAAACACACACACTCTATATATATATATATATATATCTGTATACACACACACACCGCACACACACACACTGATGCATATATATACACGTATATGCATATACAAATGTATACATGTTATAAAAGCTGACAGGTATACGTATACTTGAATATGTTTATATCAACGTATCACCCAACTCTTTCATGCGGGTTATCAAGTGAGAAGCTTGCTTCCCAACCACATGGTTCCAGGTTCAGTCCCACACAGTGGCACTTTGATCGAGTGTCTTCTACTACAGCCTTGGGCGGACGAAAGACTTGCGAGTGGATTTGGTAGACAGAAACGGAAAGAAGCTGTTGGTATATATATATAATCTATGCTATGCCAAAATACGATATATTTCAATATATACATATGAGTGCGTCTGTTTGTGTAATCGTCTGTGTGTGCATATGTGTGTACATGTTTGTGTATTTAATATATATATATATATATATATA